>NW_010182521.1:0-17353 GCF_000695765.1 Mesitornis unicolor | reverse complement strand
TGCTACAACAGTCAAGTGCAAAGCACACTGTAAATATTAGAGCTGTTTATAACCTGAAGGGCAAATTCAAATCCTGTTTAATTTCCTTACTGTTGTTCATAAAATGGTCATTTCAAGAATAGAGGCATGATGTGCAAACACAGTGAATCTCTCACTTTTATCGTCACATCAGAACAAAACAGTCCTCTTTTCCAGCTTGACTACCATTTTTGGAAGTGAGAGAAAATTTTATTCCTAGTGATGGAGAGAGAGTCCTGACAATACTGAGCTTAACACCACCATCACCACCACAACAAAAAGTCTCTCTCAGATTTCACAGATCGTTTGTTTTAGTATTTCTCAGCATTGGAAAACCATGAGTGAGTGCTCATCACATTACCCTTGGAGTTGGAAAGGAACCACAGCAGCATTGCGGCTGGTGGTACCGAAGGTTTGCTGGAACTTGAGAGCAGGAGAACCCAAGGGACCCAGAAGAGAGGTCAACACTTTCTTGACAAGGAGCTTGCTAAAATTAAGTGGTTGCACACATTCACCGAGATCCAGGCCTCGTTGTGAATGATTCATGCACATGGAAAGGAGCCAGATTTGTCGGATGCATTAGGTCGTTGCAATTAGCTCATGAGCTGCACTCCTCATGCTGAATGGTGCAAACATGTTCTGGAAAACAGAGATATGGATGGAAATAAGTTGATACCATTTTTACTCTGAGAGATCAT
This sequence comes from Mesitornis unicolor, assembly GCF_000695765.1. Lineage (NCBI taxonomy): Eukaryota > Metazoa > Chordata > Aves > Mesitornithiformes > Mesitornithidae > Mesitornis > Mesitornis unicolor. The sequence continues at coordinate 16,637 of NW_010182521.1, read as the reverse complement.
AGAATGTCTAGGATGCTTGATAATAATAACTAATCTACTGTGGGATCTATAGACAGTCTTAACACAAGTCTAGAAACCAGGACTGAAGCAGAAGATAGAATAGAAGATGACTCTTCATTGCTAAACATAATGTTTAAGCTGTATCCTGAAAACAAACTTAAGACAAAACATGGAATTAAAAAAAAAAATCTGGGGGCAATATGGGATTTTGGATGCTCCCTATGTCTAAAATAACTCCATTAAATTCTGTCTGGCTCTCTGATTGTTAAAAATTCGTAAAATACTTTGCCCATTTGTCAATTTATTAGTCATCATTCTGATGGTCAAACTTGTAACTTTTATTCTAGCTCAAGGATATATTATTTTTCTCACTGGAGATATTGATGGAGAACCTTATCAGTGTTTAGATCTGTAGTCAGTGCCTTTTAGCTGTGTGAAGGAAAGAGAAACATTAACATAATGATGAAAGTTTAATTAAAGATGACTGAGTAAATTTGAAAACCCTGTTATTCTCTAGATAAACTTTCAGAAGCACTTCTGAGGGAGGATAATTTTGTTATCAATTTGTTATGATCTGCTCTAGCAGCAATACTTAAGCCTAAATGGACTGGACTAAGAACAGCTTTCCAGTTTTTTAAAAGATCTTAGTAGTTTGCTACACAGAGAAACAAAGTTGGAAAGAAAATAATCAGTAGGAGATAAACTATCATTTGCAGTTCTTGTTTTCCAGGCTGTCTGTGATTAAATTATATTTAGGTCAAAATAAGGCCTTTTGTATTTGTCTCCGTTGTTCCTTTATGTGATGCCTTTGCAAGGTCACAGCCTATCGTTACGATGACACTCTCCGTTGCCATGGCAATGTGCCTGCATTCCTGGCCTGGGCATGCCAAGCGCAGAATGGGACCGTTGAGAGGAGTTTGGTTGTGACGGTGCGAGCCCTTATTTAGTCACAGACAGAACTGAAAAATAGCAAATGTAGTGAGAAAAATGACCTCCGAAAAGAAGGTGGAATTATCTGCAGAAGTACTTACTTTAAACTTACTTAAACAGAAAAGGCCCTCAGTAATTTGTTATTAATGAGGATTTTGCATGTAGTTGGTGTTTTTAAAATGAGAGAAGGAATCTAATTTCTTTCTTGGAAACATATGTTTCATTTCTGAAACTCCCAAATCTTTGAGCTGCCTGGACAACAGCATGTGTCAGCATGGAAATCCCTTTGAGGCCCTCTGCTCTCGTCCCTTCCTGCGGCCTGGACCAGGAGCACAGACCCAGGAAAAGCCAACCTTCCTCAAGCAGCACCTGCATTTCTGCTGCACAGAGCTGCCATCACCAATTTGGATTATTTTGGGGCAGTAACTCCCACTGGGTGTCAGACGCTTGGGAAGCAGGGGCTGCAAGAAGGATGGTGCCTGCTCTCAGAGAGCACTGGGGAGGGGGTGATCTCTTGACAAATGGCAATACTGGAGCTGTGTGCACTGAAGAAGCATGCTGAGAGACACCAGGGCCTGAAATGTTATCGTGCTCCTGGAAAAGGACCAGCTAAAGTATATTAATGCCACATGCAGCTTTAGATGGAAGTCATCAGCCACTGGGAGCCAAAAAAATGCTGCTGTTGCACTCTGTCTTAAATCACATACACCATCTTGTTCTCCAGGAGGAGGAACTATATATACGATAGCCTAAAAAGATTATTGTTGATTAGCACATAACTTTGATTTGAGAAAACATAATGGCACCTCTGAAGTGATTTTAAAAAACAATGAGGAAAAGAAAACAAAACATAACACAACAGATTATGGAAAAGAATTACTTTTACTATATCTGGTACATGATGCATTTCTTTCTGTATAATGATCTGCAGATGTCTGCTTACAATGTAGGTTAAATACAAATTAGTAATCTCTTAACTATTTGGTCCTTGTTTTCAGCTGCTTACAATTTGTAAATAATTTTCAGTACAAGTAGACTGGGTAAAATCCTAACCCCTGCTGAAGTCAGTGTAAGTGTTGCTGCAGAGCCTCACCAGGGCCAGCATCACCCACATTTTGTTAATTCCTGAAAACACCGGGCAATGATAGCACAGAGCACAGGCAGAAGAGGAAGCATCTTGCTTTATGAGATGGAAAACTCTGAGGATAGGATGCTGCACACCGTCTTTAAACATGCAGATTTGTTTGAGGCTATTAAACAGCTGCTCCAAGGCCTACGGTACCAGCATCTGATTGGGATATTTTAAAACAGTGACTGAAGGGAATAATCTCAGCACAGCACTTGCAGAGTGGCTAATATCTTGAAATGAGCTATGCTGGAGAAACTGGAAATAGGGCTATAATAATGTTTTATACTGCACTTATTTTTATGATCCCTGCATAGCACATTGGAAGCAGCTGTGACATTTTTGAACATGGGGAAAATGTGGTGGACCTATTTATTAAAGGGGGTTAAGAGCCCCAGGTGGTCTGGAGATTTAAAGACCAGGAAATACCAGAGACAAATGAGAAAACAGGATGATCTAAGCCATACTCGTTGAAATAGATTTTGATGATAAGGCATAGTTATACATCTTACAATTTAAGGTGGATATATCACGGTAGGGACAGCATTACTGAACAGTATTATGGGTGATATTTACATAGCTCTCTCTCCAGAGATTATATGCCCTCTCCACAGAGATCCACTGATCCTTGCTATATACTGCTAGAAAAGCTGAAATTTTTTAAAAGCACAGAAATACCTGGGATTTTTATATCCTGCAGTTATAAAGTCATAATAATTCATAGACTTCATGTGAGAGTGTTTCCTTGCCTGGAATTGAACCCCGAGGAGTCACAGCACATTCAGATCAACACAAAAACATGGAGCCAAGTTCTGCCTTCACATAATACATGGATGTTGCTGCTTAAGAATGAAAATCAGGCTTTCCTGAACTATCAATCATATTCTGTGGGAAACACACATGAAAGAGAAAGGCTTTTAAAATGTGTTTTAGTCCATCATGCATCTGTAACTCGTCTTGCTCTGGAAGCCTACATGCTTTGCCATATTACTGCACTTTATCCAACCTGATAACAGAATTTCATCATTTATACTTATTACTTGGGGAATTTTTTGGCAAGAAAATTGCAAATGCCTACAGAGAATTTACAGATAATCTCCATGTATCTGCTACAATCCGAGTCTAAACAATTCTGAGTGAAAACTGTTGCAAAATTCAGACAACAGAATAAATACAAACCCTATGTATTGTCAACTGATTTCAGAGCTCATTTTGTAGGTCTATGGCATCATACTGAATTTTATGCCATTTAGTCTCCATTGAACTCAGTCAAGTGTTCTGGGTAAATACCAACAGAAAGGCCACTATCTGGCCAAACTGAAGGCAGTGGGAAAGCTGCCACCCACTTCATTGAAGCCATGATTTAACCGCAAATATCTTAACTGCCTACACACGCATAATGATGCCTCACAAATCTCAGCCTATAGTCTGCCTCACAGGCATATCTGTTGCCGGCTCTTTGTTTGCAAACAGACTCAGAGCAACATCAACTACAAGTTCTCATTAAATGGGTCAGCAACAGACCATTAACACACCCAGGTGCAATAGGTATCAGTGCAAAGCAATGCATGCAGAATGTCCAGCTGTTTACTCATTTCTGTACTCTCTGGAAACAGCAATATTTCATAGTTGATAAACAAAGCCTAGTTACAGTGGAGTGAGTCTGCTCAAAATACAGAGTCTCCATTTGACCAGGGTCTCAGCTCCTAGTCAGGATGAGAAGGGGTGTCCTTGAAATTTGTTGCAGAGGAAGAATTCTGAGAAAAACATTAAATACAAAAGCATGTAACTGTGAATATGGCTAGGATGCCCCAAACCCACAAACCTGGCAGCTTCGGGGACATCTCCTGCTGGAACTAGCCTGAAACTGTTGTTCAGGGAAGCCTAGGATGCAGGGTAGCCCATCAGATACGAAGTCAACAGAGAAGTTCATCCTAGGCACTTGCATTTTGAACCCAGGTGGCATTTTGATCAGCATTTTAATGGAAAGCCATGCTTTGACCAAATGTCACCTTTGTTCTCAATAGCTTCAAGAAGAAACCAGTTTTTTATACTTACATAGCAGTAGGGTTTTTGTGTCAGGGAAAAAGTATTCTAGTGGCAATTTCTTCTAAAAGTACCCATACATTGTATTTACACCACTGAGAAATGCAGAATCAATCCCCCTTATAATTACTGTTGTTTAGTAATTGCTTGCTGAGGTAATCTAAATGTTATATTCCTTCTAGACATTTTAAACCAGCTGCTCAGCTACTGCAATTTCATACTAAAGCAGTCTGTGCAGGTCCTGGCAAACAGACTGATTTTCTGGGTGACCAAAAAGCTTCTTGGTATTCTTTCTATCAAGACTACCTTGTTCACAGCAGACAAAAATAAATCCTCTGCCCTTTTAGTGCTGGGAACGTGCTATGAGTTTAACCCTCTACCTGTTAGGAAGAATTATTACATCAATCACCTCACAGCGGTTTTTTTTGAGTAAGTGCTTCCTGTTAATAGTTAAGCAGGATATTTGTACTAAAACACTGTGGGTTTTATAAAGCTGCCTACAAAATTGGACAAGAAAATGAAAATATAGTAAAAAGAAATGTGTAGCAATGCAAGCAGTTTAGATAACAAGCATGTTTTATGCCTCAGCATATTCATCTTTTAGGTTCATAGCAGTATATTTTTAATATAAAATGGGATTGGGTAAGTGTCCTGAGTAATTCTGCAGGCTGGTTTCTATGAGACAGAAATTACATAAACTGAGATTTGCAGATTTACATAGCAGGGGTTTGTCTTCCCCCATACCCTAATTTACTGCAGGGACATTGCAGAAATGGGCATCCACGGGGTGGAGTGGAAAGAAATCAGGTTGCCTATACAGCATCTGCATGCTGATTCTAAGTCTGTGGCTGGCAATCCCATTAACCATATACATATTAATAAAATTTTATATAAATTAAATGCAACATATATTAATTATATTTTAATAAGGTCTTTAAATGAAGCTACAAGGATTGTGGGAAATATCAGCAGAGAATATTTCTTCTGTTTTGCCAAAAGGAAACCAAACATGTTGCTGTTTAGTTTTACAAGTTCTCTTTTAACTTTATTTACATTTTAACCAGAATCTTACTACTTGCAGTAATGCCAGATGGCCTACTGATCTGAAATACCTTAAATGCACATAGCAGAAATGATCAGAGGATAGTGCTTAAAAGAAAATGAAGCACTATTACCAGTCTGTTACCAAAGAGGATAAATGACACTTCTGAGAAGCAAAATGCACAAACTTAACCCTGTTTTCCATAATCCACAGCCAATTGGTGAACCTTTCTATGAATACAAGCTGTGAGAGAAGGGAATTAGGTGTCTTTCTGCTGGAAGTTGATAAGAGTTGCGTGATTAACCCTTTCTTTCCCTCTTGCACAACAGCATTTAGAGCATGAAGGCATATTTTCCTCTGTTAGCATGGATGGGGGCAAATTTGAACCATTGAGGCTATCTCTTTGATCAAATGCAAAAAAGTCAATTTAATGTCAGCCCTGCTATTGTCTCTTTTGGAGCTGATGGGGCTGATGAATATCTGCTTTGGCTGATATTGTGGCAGTAATTTACGTTGACACTTTCATTTCATGAACCAAACTGTGGTCTGATAGTCACGGGTTAAGGCCACTACTGCTTGCTAGTTGTTTCAGTTAGTGTTCATCAGCTAATGATGCCAAATTTCACCCTCAGAGTAGTGATTTCACAGCTCAGGCTACAATTTACTAATTTTTATATCCCCAGTTCTGGCATACAGAAGAGGTCAAAAAGAGTTAACTTTTGCATATTAGGTGTCCTCAAAGTAGTCCATCCTACAGGATAATTGTGTCCTCATTTTCAGTCATATAGATAATGAAAACATGAGTATGGTGATACGGAAACTAAGCTTACTGTCCTGGCTGATAAAGTGATAGTCAAGCCCACAATGAACATGAAAGGACTTAATTTCCAAGGGACCGTGTAGACATGATCTGGAAGAGATGTTTCTTTCAAGACTTCCTCTGCTCTCCTGAACCACAACAGACCTTGTAAGACTCTTCAAACATATAACAAGCTTAGTAAGGACAATCTCCATCATCCTATTAAGAATAGCTGAGTGTCTACTGGAAGAAGGAATAGAGCTGTAACATACCTTAAGGACAGAGATTACAGAAAGAAGATCTTTAATCCCTGGAGAAGAGACTACAAGCAAGAGAAAGTAGTGAAAAGTCTTATTTTCCCTAAATTCTTCAGTGGGAGCCCAGACTCAGCAACAAGCAGCATGGAAATAGAAAAAAGAGCTTTAATTCATAAGGATTCTTCCATAAGATATCATCCAGAAAGGGAAAAAGACAGGGAAGAATTTCATTTTCTGAATCATCTTTGGCCTATCTTTATGGCTTTGAGGAGCAATAAAAAGTTGTCTAAAAGGACAAAAGCAGGAAAAACTCCTTTTTTTCACTCCACCATATCCCGATTCCTCCTCACTCAATGTCACTCCAACAGTCCTGACAGAATGAAACCCTTCCTAGGTGCTCCTCTTCCCTGGCTAATGCATAGTTAGGAGTTTGACAATTCACTTTCTCCAGCTGCTGCTGCACAGTTCTGGTACAGGAAGCATCCTAGCATTTACTATTATAAAACACTTTGGATAGCCTACAGCAAGGATTATAAAAAACAAAGAAAGAAAGAAACAAATCAACCCACCAAAAAATAAAATATTTTTAAATACTTTGCCAGCTACTTAATTTTTATAAGATTGATATTTTTAAGAACAATGACACATACATCCACTGAAGTTAGTAGGAACTAAGATGCTACTTAGATATTTCACTTTCATGCAGAGACCCAAATAGCTGGGTTGATTATAACACACATGACAATTTAAACAATACTAACAAAAAAAAATTCAAAGCTGTTCCATGTCAGGCAATCAAAACCTTGCGAAATCCTGGAAATACACCATCTTGCAAACAAGGATGAATACAGCCCAGTAGTGGTGAGCAACTATCAGAACTATGGGCTTTTGTTAGATTTTAGAGAACTTTTCTATGCCTGAACAGAAAAAGCACAAGTTCCTCCCATTTTTTTCAATTCAATACAATGAAGCTAAGAAAAATAATACTACAACCTCTGGCAAGATAAGAAAAGGAAAGGTTCCCAATTGCACTATAGCCTTGTACAGTCCAAACCTATACCATACATGATGTCAAAAAAAGGGAAAGACTAGAACTACGAGAAATATATTTTACAAGGATCCAAAATTCTGTAGCCAAAGTCCTGGGTAGGCAAGGCCAATTATGCTCACTAGGTTGAATGTTAAATTACATTGAAATGTTTCCCAAGATATTAGAATGACATGTGGAAGGTTCAGTAATATTATTATGATTTAAAACAATAAATTTGCATTCTGGACATCATCCCTCTGGGATATGTACTGCTGGCAGATTGCAGCTGCATGCCGCTGCTTCAAAATATCTATGTACTTTGAGCCAGTAAAAATGTAGTCATCTAAAGAGTCTCTGATATTGGGAATGTAAGCCATGACTTAGGTTTCCAGGACAACACAACCAAAAATACCATCCACCAGTTGCAGAAGAAAATTATAAACATTCCCATTTGCTTAACTTTATTTGCCTTTAAAGGTTAGGCATATAAACTGGATTAAAACAAAAAGTAACTGAAGGCTACAGGATTATTTCCTCAAAACATGAAGCAGTATTTTCTGTGAGTTTTTCTGTATTTCAGTGGAGGTGCAAGGAGCATGGACCCTTTGTTCACTCATAATAATTTGCATCAGATGTTACCCAATTCAGCTGCAGCCTGCAAATAAGCGGTAACTAAATATGGATCAAATGTTTTCATCTGCTTTGAAATACTTGTCCTGGGAGCATGATCTCATACTGAATCTATCAGTTAGAATTTGCACTCCTAATGTCTGTTTATGCCATCTGATTTACATTTGAAAGTAAATAACCACTCCGTATACCTCTAGAAAATGACAAGTTTATAGTGCAAAAACCTCATGCCTCTTTACATATATAAATATCCATGTCCCCAAAACCTAGTGGTAGACAGAAGAAAAATTATGGCTTTTCCTCTGGCCTCCAAGGTCTTGGATTGAATCACATGCTCAGCCTCAGATCCGTTCAACTGTAAACACTTACACACCTCAACAACTCGTAAGGCAGAAAATGCATCTAAGGTAAACTCATACTTCAGGGCAAGACAACATAAAAATACCCAGACTTTAATTTTATGACTGTCATGTTACTGATATCTATAGAAGATTCATATGCATTAAGGCTTTTCTTTAGAACAAGAGTGTATTGTCCTTTTTTTGTAATCTGATAATTTATGATACAATTGCAACAGTCAGTAATGTGGTGTCTCTTCATGCAGTTTAACACCTGACAAAACACCTTCAAGAACTGCTTTGGATGTAAATCCAATATAAACAACATAGGCTGCCATTTAATGCTTAGAAACATTTACACCACAAACATTAACAATGAAGTTCTTTCACTCTCTTTTGGACATTGCTTAAAAAAGCATGCTGATTTTGATGTTCCTGAAAGTGACAGAAATAATGCAACTTAAGAAAGACACTCATTCAAGATAATTTCTTTGTATTCAATGATTTTTATTTGGGGTGGGGTGTTCATGGTTACCATCTTCTTTTGGAACAGTGGTTTGGAATATTAGATTTTGATCATCTTTCAATAATACCTTTTTTTTAAGTTAATCCTCCCAGTTTCTTTATCACAAATATCTAGACATCTATTAAAAGTAGGTGAAAAATGCAAAACCATTTGCATCAAAATGTTAATTTCTCTCCACCTTCTATGTTTACATATCACAAATCAATAGATTCTGATTGCCATTTCTTATAAATATCTTCCAAATATTTTCCATACTTAATTACTGATCTAAAGTGCAATTGTGATCTTGCATCTTCTCAAGTCTCTGAAGTATAACTGCATAATACTCCTTGCTGACATATCAAATATCACTTCCAAATGGTTTTTTTGTTCCAGGTAATTATTATGAACTCAAACTTTCTTACCTACTATTATTCTGTAATATTTGCTTTAAATTCCAGCCATTGCTCTCCCTAAATTGAGGGGCTGAGGAATGGGATATCCACAGGAGAGAGATTCAGGCACAGCCAGAGGTGATTAATCTAAAAGCCAAGCACAAGAAGTATCATTGGAGTCTGATTTTGATACTTTCAAAGCTGCTTAGTTGTGGAAGTTGTTTCATCACTGAAATACCAACTAATAAAGGAAGTTCACCACCTGTCAGGCTACCACTGAACAGAGGCTGGTGTGGAAGGTGGCACTGGTTGAAGGAGCTTAACCAACAGAAGAATAATAACCAGTGCATTTGATTTCTAGAAACACAGATTACTGCCAACTGGTGACTTCATGTCTATGGAAAAGTTTAAATATTCTTGTCTAAATAAAGCCTTGGAGATTTTATTTGAAGTGATGTTTTCTAAAACATTTAGTAGGGCAACCGGAGTTGTGCCATGGATGGGGTAAGAAAGTTCTGAGCAGAAGCAAAGGAGAACGCTGACCTTCCTCATAGCAAGGACAAGGCAAGTTAACTATAGTGAGGCCTGCTGAGGCCTGTCTTTCAGACACCATCAATACAACTGCTGTCCTGGGTGAAGCAGTAAAGTTTAAATGCCTAATTTCCCTGTAAGCTATATCCCTCAGTTTTCTGCTGAGGAAATTGTGCTGGGACACAGATCCAAAAGGTATGGCAGTTTCTCCAGAGAGGCAGAGTTGAGGCTAGGATTTCTAAGCCTTAAGGGGACTGTACTCTCCAAGTCATCCATGTAGAGAGCCTGCCTCCTGCCCAGGCATAGAGCACCGCGATGCCCGGCACACTGCTATGGGTGGGAGACTGCCAGTCTGCTGGATGCTCACTGGTTATGTGTTGTGCTTCGGGTCTTGCCTTTCTTTCTCAGTGTGAAGCTACACCTTCACTCCTGCTCAGAAGTAACCTTGCTGTTGCCCATATAGTCACTGTTTCCCAGGGCTCTGTGGTTACGGGCTCTGTGGTTACAAGCTCTAACAGTTGAAGAGAGCCCACCATGCAGCCTACTTCACAGCTAAAGACTCAAAGCTCTAGGACAGCTGCAAGTCCCCTCTCCCCTAAGGCACTACTCCCTTTCGCAGAGAATTCAGAAATGTTTGGGTTTAGGTTTGGATTGGAAAGGCACCAAAACGGTCAAACTGAAAATCCCCCACAAAAGAGGATTGCGTTTCTTCATCCTGTCCAAGATCAACAGCTGGGAGTCAGGCATGGCTGCCCATGGCGTTTGCTGGTGGATTCGTCCCGGCCAGCCACTCTGCTGGAAGTTGTTTCTGAGGAACGGCCCAAAGAAAGATGGGGCAGAGCGGGAAGGAAAAGGTGCCAGAAATGGAGGTGCAGAGAGCAGGCTTTTCCCCCTTTTAAATAAATTACTCTTCTCAATAAGAAAAATACATTACTCAAGCAAAACAGCTCCATATCAGCTACTGAGTCTACTCTGCAGATGCAGCCAGAGTGCAAAATATACAAGAACTACAGCTCCTTGCCACGCATCCTCCACCAGAACATCCTCCCCCAGATTTGAATGCATTCAAACTAGGAATGCAATTCAGGCAAAATATAATTTTGTGGTATCTGTTCCACTCTCAGTAAGAAAGGTTAATCCTCCTTTCCCCCAAGCTATTTTCTTCCCTAAGCTTCTTATCATCTTCTACACCATCCACAATATGAAGACACAGTTTTCATACATCTCTAAAGTTTGCTGCTGCCAATGCTGCCGGAAGATTGCATTATTATAGGAATGCAATTTGTTTCCAAATCCTAAAGAAGGAAATACTGAAATAATATAGAAAAAGATGCTGAACAGTCATAGCCACTGTCCTCATTTTTAGAGGAAATTTATAGAATAATAAGAGCATTACATTAAAAGACATCTATACACAAACTTTCTTGAGAGTTGTTCCTACCAGAAGAGAAAATTCCCAGGAGACAGTCATGACTTTACTGCATGCAGAATAAAATGAAAAATTAACTTCTTTTAGTTATTTTTCTCATTATAGTATCTTCTTTCCAAAACCCAAGAAACAAAACTCTTTTAAGTTAGTCAGAGCTGTTGCTCATATTGTGTGGCACAGAAGGAAGCAAGGTTTCTGGATTCTTTTTTATAGAAACCGCAAATCTGAGACTGCAAATACCTAGAGCAATGTAAGAAATGCAAGATAGCACATGCCCTTCCATGATAGTCACAGATTTATTACACAGATATGCACCAACAAAGGGAAAAGCCAATTACACAATAGCTTTTCCTAGCACCCCAGAGTCAGTCTTACCTGCTTTTTAGAAATCTTAAACTCACAGCCAGGTTCATGAGATCTACAGTCTCTTTGTCAGGAGCGACAGGAAAAAAGGTAGAGCTACACTCCATGTTTAGTGGTAGAGGCATCATCAGCATCCTCGGATCCTTGTTCAAAACAATGAAAACCAAGTTTTTTATTTTTGCAGTATATTTTGTCAATGAAAACAGAACCTGAAAAAATTCTCAGTCTTGTTTTAAAGTCAGAATGAGGACACAAATACTAGTAACTGTCCAAACTGAAGATATTAGTGTAACCTGGAAAAAAAACCAGGCTGCTCACAGAGTGATAAGACAACTCTTCTGTGCAAAGGAACTTGCACTGTCACTTAAGGTTCAGCACTTTAATGGCATCCTTTCATGTTCAAACACACTGCCAGCATCAGCTAGAAAAAAACCAACTTACCTTTGCAATCTATCCCTACCACCTGATCCTCAGCTATGATGAATGAAAACATGACCTGTTTAATTCACTTATCATATGAGACAGAACAGCTGTCTTACATTTTTAGAACATGTTTATACTATCTAAATTAATCTAAAGCTAATTAAATGTACTTTAGGTTGAAAAAAAATTACCACAGAAATTAAAGCTGTCAGAGATAGTTATAATATTCTAGCAAAGTAAAAATACATAAACCCCATGAATTATACAAGGATTGGTGTCATGGTGAGCAATAGCATAAAATACCTGTCCGGTAGAATGAATATTTCTGCAAAAAGAAGGTCAAGGCAGTTGCTCCAAATGATAGTGCAATTTAGGTAACCTCCCAGTTTTACTTCTGCACTAAAAGAATTGCCTGACATAGATTGGATCAACATTCAAGCTGGGTTTCATGATAAGGACAGTTTTCAGAAGAAATTATCTTTTCTGCTCAGCAAAGCATCAGACGGGTCAGGTTCCTTCTGCAGCCAGAACAAACAACAGATCAAGCTCCCAGAGTCTGGGAAAATTAATTACCCCCTGTCCAAGGTGAAATAGCTTTCCCTGCACAGACAGCAAATATTTCACATAATTAAAAGAGAATTTTACTGGGGAGGGGGGAAATCAGAGGAAAGCCCAGAAATAAGCTTAAAAATTAGTAATAAACCTAGTATTTCTTTCCCCTCGACAAGGTATCCTAATTGCGGCCATCCTCCTATGAGGTCTGGAGGCCACAGAGCCTGGTGTCCCCACAAGGGATGACTACTGGTCCTGGTGACTGTGAAGAACTCCCCTCCTTCTGCCCCTTCATGGGAAGCCGTCCTGGAGCTGCCTGCTGCCTCTACACGATCCCACCAGGAGATCGTGGCCCTGGATGGAGCCTGTAGGCACCTTCCCCATGCATTGCTGCTTTACGTGGTGTTTCCTCAGCTGCAGACGCTCCAGCCCTGGTTGTGGTGAGCCATTTAGCAGCCAGCGTGGCAGAAGACACCAGCGCAGCCACTCCCCTTGGAAAGCCTGGCTGCTCTTGCCAGCTGGCTTCGTGTCCCTGCTGGCCTGCCAATTGAGACTCCTCCAGCGCTGCCAGACCGGGAGTTCGGCTTCCAGCATCCTCCTGGACGTGGGCCGAGGCCGTCGGCAGCTGGGATGCGGAGTGGAGCCCTCCCGCCAGGCAGTCACTTCCTACAGCAGCTCCTACCCTCTGCTGCAAATTAAAAGTGTGAGGGGGAGAGAGAGCACATGAGGGATCAAAGCCAAAGTCAGACCAAGGAGGAGGAGAAAGTGCTGCCGTAGCAGACAGGCAGAGATGCAGCAGGAGGGACGCCACCGGCGAGCTGCCATGCAATAGAGAAGTGAAGGTGGACCCCCCAAGGGTGGCAGAAGAGCTTCATGTGTCATGGGGGCCAACTGGCACCTAAAGAGGGTGCTGACAACCCTTGGAAACAGTGATATGGGTCTCTAGGGAAAGGTTTGGGGAAAAAAGAGGAAGACTGCCCTATTCAGCAGTCAACAGGCAGTTTCTGAGTGAGCATGCACCTAATGTGCGTGTGATAGTTAACAGGACCTGGGTGGTTCCCTCTACCTACAGCAGTGACGATGGCTCTGGACTTCCACGTGGCATCACCACACGACCCTGACATTGCAGGTGGGAGTGACAGGCTCCTTCACTGGAGGCAAGGATTGATCTCTGGGGACATCTGACAGGGAAGAGTTATTACTGCTGAGTGACATTGGAGATCTGCCTTCTCAGCACCAGTGTTCCTCAACCACACTTAGACTTTCTCATCTGCTCAGCAGGGGATTTTTTTTCCTTTTGTGCGAATCCGTAATGTTTCCTTCTCATATACCCATTTCCATTGTACCTGATCCTGATTTCAGCACATTACAGCCTATTTTATGGCTGTGATGATAGTCCATTCCACAATTATAATCTTTAACTAATTTCCACTATTATATAATTTTGTAAGATTAAGTTATTTGCCTGGCTATCTGAGAAAAGCTGTACTTTCTATAACACAGAAAACACTTTCATTTTCTACTCATACACATATTTTTTTGCATAAGGATTTAAAGTCCTGCACCAATTTATTTTTCAGAGGAACACATAGCTGAATGTGTTTGAAGTGCATTATAGATTTAGACAGGCAGAAACAAACTATAAATGAAAAATAGAAGGCACTGTAAATAAATATGAAATATATACAAATAAATACACAAGTCATTTGTACTCTACTGCTCTCAAAAAGGAAAAATCATCTCCTATATCTGAATGACCCCAGGTATTAAATGGCACTGTGTCTAATTTGGCTTTTGTACATGAAAACATTGGGCATTTCCCATAGTAAATTAAAATTATTCCTGAGGTCTTAAGCTATATGTTAACATCACAAAGTTAGAGTATTTGTTGGATATAATTTGGTATGGGTTAGCAGGATATTTGCTATGAATATCTTTTCTGAGCTGCAGGTTTTATACTTGCAGTGTTTGTCTTTCAAATGTTGACTTTTAGCATCTGAAAGAAATTAACATTGCTGCGGTATTACAGTCATGCCCTTATTAATCATTTGGCAACCTTCCCTCTTCCAAAAACAAGAGATCCACTTACTTCCAGGAGTGCAGCCTTCAGATCCTTACAAACAAGATGTAAGAAATGAGTGTTAAACATTACTTCTAATACACCGGCTGGTGTGTTTTGACTGCACATGTGTAACACAGCAATGTACCCATGCTCATAGCTACCAATCCTTTACAATCTGTGCTGGGTTTTGGTGTCCTTCTATGTACAATTATGCAATGATATACTGAAACACATATCAAATGAGGACTATGGGGACTGATACAAGAGAGTAATGAAAGGTTTCCTTATTTCTACAAATTAATAACAATTCATAAATAATTGATGCCATTACAACAAATGCAAAATGATTAGAAGGATTTATGGTCATATTTAGTAAAGACCATTAACATGAACTTTTTCAAAGTAGGAAAATGAGAAATGAAGATTCAAACCTGGGTGATTAAAAATACTGAATGAGGGAAATACTGGATGACTGAAAACTTACGCATAAATTTCTCTCTCTCTCTGCCTAATATAGTTGGTGTTTGCTTCTTTGTTTTTACTAACAGATAATCTAAACCACAGAAATGTCAGACTTGTCAGCCCAGTTTTTCCATGCAGAAGATTTGTCTGCATTTCTACCCTGTCTCATGGAAGGCACACCTCAAAAACTGTACCAAAGTGAAAGCCACCTTGTGAAACCCAAAAGAGACAATATGCTGCAAAAGGAAAACACTGAATACATTATGCTTCCTGCCAGTCTCAAAGAAATAAAACTGCTAATTCTGGGGAATGATTAAGAAACAGAGAGTCCTAACAGTGACATTTAAAAAGGAAAAGCTAACTAATTCCCCATATTTAGACTTGGTTTTGATAAAAATGTGTTGGGTTTTGTTATTTTAAATGAAAAATAAATGTGCTTTGTCCAGTCCTCAAAATATAGTGCATTTGCTTGCTATTGCTTTGACAATTTCCAGCTTGTCCTGTGAACTTTGATTGCTGCTTGAGAGAATAATCTGTCAAATTAAAAACTCAGCTGCAGACCAGTTCAAATTCACTGCTGCTACAAATCCTCAGATGTCCATTTTAACTATATTGAGACTATAGATGGTAATGCAGTTATTTGTTATGAAGTTTTTGGGGAAAAAAAAGCAGTAAGTCATTTGAATTCCAGGAATCTTATCTTCCTAGTTTCATTACTAAATGTTAAGTTCATCACTGATCTGTCAGTACATAGCTAAGATGTGCTTCATTAAAACCCATTAACTGGAGTGACTCAGCGCTGTAGAAATGCAGATCTCATCAAAAGTGTCAACTTTTAAACAATGCAATGAGAAAAACCAAATCTTTATAAACTATATTAACCATCAATTTTCATAAGGTCCTGCAGCTGGATTCAGTTTTCAATGGCAGAGCAGATTCACCATGAAGTGTTCATATCTTAATATAGCCCTACCTTACTATATTTCAGTTTGGAATTGAGCCACTGAAAAGATTTTTTTCACCTTCTTAAGCTCTGTCTCAGGACAGCTGGAATTACACCACATTAACACCTTCAAGAGCACAGGTCAAAAATGCTCTTTTTGTCTTGGGAACCTGCCATACATGAAGTCTGATCTAAAATCTCCCACCTGCTTTGGTTCTTCAGTGAAGCCTGGATCCCGTTCAGGCCCATTTGAGCAGATGGGGGTGGACTCGCCAGTGTCCTGAGAAGTCCAACAACTAATGGTCCTGTTGGCTCAGCGCTGCTCAGTTTTTCACTTGACAAAGTGCATGCATAGCTAGAGGAGCACTTCTGGAAAGGAGAAAGCAGATTTAATTCTGACAAATCAGTAAAATGAAATGGTCTTAGATGGTTGAGGGGCAGGATGGGTTTCTCCAGACTGACAACTACCTCAGAGCTTTATCTTCCCAAACTTCTATCAACTTCAAACACCACATCGCAGTTATACTAAGTACAATATAAGTAGGGTATGTGTATTGATTAGGTTATCCCTCCCCAGTGCTGCTGTGGAACTGTAAGTGGTCCCCTAGTCCTTATATGTAGAGAAGCAGAACTGTTGGTGAACTTGTTCCATATACATTATCTGAAATGTGTACGCTATTTCTGCACCAGAAAGTAATTTCAGGCTGCTCACATGAGAGAAAATCTGTTTGTTATTCATAAACCGCCCTGGTTGTCGTGGGGGATTTTAACTTC
>NW_010182520.1:1195-2827 GCF_000695765.1 Mesitornis unicolor | reverse complement strand
CTCCCTCCCGCAGGAGGAGGCGAACCCCGCCAGCCGCTTGGATGATTTGATTTCTTCCCTGCCCGAAATTCCTCCTGCCCAGATGCAGTGGATAATTCTCCTCATGCTGCTGTTGTTCATCAGCTCCATGGAAATGCTCACGCCGAACCGATGGAAGAAGCAAGGTACGGTGCGTGCGGCCGGCGCGTCCCGCTCAGGTACCGCGGGGATGGGGGCTCCCGGCTCCTGCCCCCTCTGCCAGCGCCGGAGGAGGTTGAGCCACACCGGGACTGGGAATCAGCATCGTCCCAACCCAGTCCCCTCTTGGCTCTTCGCATAGGGCTCGGAGGCGTCCAGAGAAGGCGATGCCCAGTCTCAAGCATCGCCTGCCGGGTGCCAGCCCTGCCCTTGGGGCTGCAGGGGACATGGGGACAGAGCCGGGCACAGCAGGGGTAGTGCAGAACGAGCGCATTTCCCAATATTCCCCTTCTCTGCTTAACGCCTTGAGTGTGTGGGGAGTAAAAGCTCCTGGAAGGATGCTCAGGGACGCTGACTGTCCCAGCACCAGCTCAGCTCGGTGCCGGGGCACGGGGCAGGGCGTGCACCAGGGCTGTGCCTGTCTATGGGCGCCCCTCCATAGGGCACCAGGTCCTGTTCCTGCATGGGCAGTGCCAGGCAATTTGGGAACTGGTTTATGCTGGGATAGGGACAGGACCTGGCAGAACCAGGGCTCTTGGGGCTGGAGCCTGGGCAGCTCCAGGCTGGGACGTGCGGTGTCAGTGGGGATGTGTGATGGTGTGGGTGGCTGCCAAAACACCCCGATGGGGAACAGCCTTGCACCAAGAGGGGCTTGGGGTGCTGCGGGGTTCAGAGTTCTGGCTGCTGGTGTTCAATGCGAAGTGGCCCGATGCTATGGAATGCACATGGGCCTCTGGTCCTGGCAGCACCCAGGCGTCCAGCTGCAGCTCCCAGTGTTATCTCTCCTGGTGTCACCAGTGCAGAAGGGCTGGAAGGGTTTCTGGGGGGTGCAGCACCCTACAGCCACCCCCCTGCCACCAGGAGCTGCCCCCGTCTGAGGGACAGGTTGGGCAGCCTGGGATGCTCAGGGCAGGCAGTGATGGGTGATGCTGCGCTGTCACCCAAGCAGGGAGCACCCATCCAGGCACCTTGGTACCCCATGTGTCCCCTGCCCAGTGCCCATCTCAGCTCAGGCACTGGGTTTGCAATCGATGCCAGGGAGGCAAACCCATCAGCTCTCCCAAATTTTGGCATTAGCCACATCCCAGTGTGGCTCCTGGTGGTGACAGAGCTGGTGATGGGAACCTCTCTGCATCGGCTCATGGCAGCTTCAGGCCCTGGAGCCTGCGCAGGGCTCCTCACCATCCCTGTCCCAAATGGGGGCTGGAGGGAGAGCAGCAAAAATGAAAAGAAATCATCAAAAAGAATTAGGGGAAAGAGGCTCGTAAATCCTTGGGTTTTTTAGGGAAGCCGCTCCAGCTCAGCCAGGAACACAAATGCTGTCAGCGTTTGGTAAATATGTAACGGAGACCATAACAACTTAATGGATCCAAGGTGCTTCGTTAGCGCGCTCCCAGCACACGCAGCCTTAATGAAGTCTCCCAGACGCTGCCATCCTAGCCCCTGTGCCCCGGC
>NW_010182520.1:936-1169 GCF_000695765.1 Mesitornis unicolor | reverse complement strand
GGATAGCTGCGTGGCACCACTGCACCAGGGACTGGCTGGTACGGGGAACCAGTACCGAGGGCTGTGGGGCATTGCCTGCAGCATCTGCCCCTGCTACCCCAGCACCGACCTCTGCTTCCCCCCAGCACCCAGCAGTGCCTGAGCCATGCAGACACCTCCTGACACAGTCAAGGCACAGCCGAGACATTGGCCACCAGCACAGAGAGGCTTTTTGGGCCCCTCTCCATGTCGCC
>NW_010182520.1:0-218 GCF_000695765.1 Mesitornis unicolor | reverse complement strand
GGGTGTGCGTCCACACCTGCCCTCCCGGCTACTTCGGCGTGCGGGGGCTGGAGGTCAACAGATGCACAAGTACGTTCCCCTCCCCGTTCCTCCCGCTGCCCCGCGTCCCCTCTGGGAGCTTGGAGTTCGCCGCTCCCTGGTGCTGGGGGTCCCCTGACCGCCCCTCTCCCCATCCCCGGCAGGGTGCAGGTCGCCCAGCTGCGAGAGCTGCTTCAGCA
>NW_010182519.1:46552-58163 GCF_000695765.1 Mesitornis unicolor | reverse complement strand
GCAGGTCTCTTCTGATGGTTCTGAGGAGTTCTTGGCTCTCTCTTTCAGCTGCACGGGGGCTTGGGCTTAAGCTTAAGTTGCGGTCGGACCAGCCCAGCCTGGCTGGGGCCACACCACCCGCATCTGGGGCCGTGCTGGTCAGGGCCTGTGCCAGAGATAAAGAGATAGAGCGTACCCTGCACCCCCTTAAATTCATGAATTTGCAGAGGCAGTGCTTGGCTTGGCCCTGATCAGAGGTGGGTCTGACAATGGAAGGGCAGGAGGTTTTTCAGGTAGCTTTCTATAGGGCTATCTCCATAGCCTTTCCCCAGTTACCAAACACAAAACCAAAAAACCCTCACAGAAAAACCCAATACAAGAATTTAACTACACATGTGTAAAGCTTTCGTGCTCATGAGGTTGAAGAACAGCCCATGGCCTGGTTTAGTCTATTAGCATAGATATATGGGAGTGCAGAAAAGCAGGTTTGAATGGTTTCTGATGGCTTATTTCTTCTTAAATCCAGAAATTCAGATTGCAAAGAGGTACAGATGGGAACATAGCTTTGCAGTTAGGAGTGCAAAGTCACAGAACATGGCCCTTGACTTGCACATAGGCTGTGTCACCTCCAGGGATATAGAGAAAGTTCAGCTCCAGACAGGCATTTTTTCACTACTGTTAAAGCTCATTTCAGGTGATCTGGGGAAAGGGAAATTGTCCTGTAACATAACTTGCAAGGGCAGTGGGACACTGGAGACCTCTCATGTGCCTCTGCAGTAAGAAGGGCAAAGGAGAGGCTTATCAAGTGCTTGGATTTCTGCTCCTGAAGGGTGTCTCCTTAACTCAGCTCCTCTGCCCTGTGCAACTCTGTCACTCTACATGCAGATAGCAGCCTGTTTATCCACTATGTGCCCTTCTCTCCCTTTTTCTGGGGCAAACATATGTGCATTTACATGCTCTGCTTTCCTGCATTCTCCTCACAGCCCCTTCCTTCTCTCCCACCCACACACTATAAAAATCTGCGTCGTATCCAGTTAGTAAAAGGTGGCTTTTTCTTGCCATCTGGGTGTTCGGTGGCACAGATTCTCTTGGCCTGCCTACACACACTTGCGGGCGCGTTACGCCCTCCTCTTTCCCCTTCTCCTTCTCTCTGCCTCCCACGAGCTGGCAGCAAAAACAAAAGGGAAATCTTCAAAACCACAATGTCAGCTGCCTGTGTCAGTGTGGGTTGAGAGGACGGATCACAGCGCACTCATCTCCCAGTAGACAAAGGGGACTGTATTTCAATAAATTTACATACTACAGAAGACTGTGTAAGAGATTGCTTTGGGGAGCTCTCTGCCGAGTTGCTTTGGGGACGCCGAGCCCTTGACTTGCTCAGGAAGGGTTTGATGCCACCTGCTCTAAAACTCTCATGTTTTCCATATCCTTTTCATTTCAATACCGATGTCCGTTGTTTGCTTCACAGCACAGTTTTGTTTCCTCCCAGTCTGAACGAAAGGCTGTTGATTAATAGATCCAGAAATGCTGGCTGTGGGCTTACTCTCAGGGAAGAGCAATGCTAGCTTTCCTCTGCATAGCTCCTGTACATGCTTTGCTCCTGACCTGCTTGGGTCTCACATCGTGTCCCGTCTTGAGTCCATCACTGAACCACTCTGCCTTTCTTTAATCTTTTGCTTTTCTTTCAATTAAATCCAGTAAAGATATTCTAACTTAGGAAAACAATCCATGAAAAATTTAAGGTTTCACTGAAAACAGCATTTATGTGTTCATTTCACTTTTCTTTAACATTATGTGTAATTTTTTCCTGTGAAAACATAATATTGAAACACTTTTTGTAACTGGCTGTTCAGTACAGATTGCATCTTTTTGTTCAGAAGAGAAGTAGAAATTTTCCTTAGACATTTTTGCATTTAAACATTTCCAAATTGCATATTTCCACAAGAGATGAGCTGTTGCTATTTCTTTTTTCTTTCTTTTTGGCTTCAAGAGAAGGGGCAGCTGAAGAAACAGCAGAATTTCCTGTGTTTTTCTGCATCCTTGTACCCCTTATGAAAGGCTACTTCCCTAGAAACTTATCTGGACTGATCATTGGCCTGCATCCCAGCCCAGAGCAGTGCAAGGCATAGGGATTGCTTTCCAGATGGCCACTGCGATTGCTTATTGGAGGCGGTCAGTGTGGTTCCCAGAGCTATTGCAGTTTACACCTTTAGGTAGCTCAGAAAAGACTACAACTATACTGTCTGCTGAAGTGTAAGTCGCCTCTAGGCATAAGATAGTTCTTCTCAGGGTTGCTATGAGTTCAAAATTATGTAATGGAGAAGCCATTCTGCCATACTTTTCAAGCAGAGAAAGATATCTTTTTCACCTAATGATTGTCTGGGAATTTAGAACTGGCAGAAGAAGGTCGGTTTGGGGAACATAGGAAGAGAGGAGCTAGTCAACATTTCGCATACCCATTGTTGACATGGAAGTAGTATCTTCAAACTCTCATTCATGAGCTTTCTGCGTGACAAGTCAATTAGCCTTCCCATGGCTCCATTCCCAGTCTATACAGCAAGGACATAGCACACACAGCTGAGCAGTGAAGTAAAAGTGCACAAGTGCTGGTGAAATGTGCTGTGGGAAAGGGGATGCATGTGTCTCTAAGAGTGGGTAGAACAGATGAGTGGCAAAGAACCACATGAAATCCACCTCTAACAGAAACAGCAATGTGCTGCTTTGGTGTTTACGTGGCTCTGGAAGTGCATCGTGTGCCTAATCCATAGGAGGGTAAGGCCTGGAGCAGGAGGCTCTGAACCCGGTCATTTTAACACTTCCTGACAGAGGAATATTCATTTAATGCAGAGAGGGAACAACTGAGCAGCCACGTTCAGAGAGAAACACTGTAATCTATTATGGGGCTTGGGCCACCATTGATCAATATGGCAAAGTCAATAATAGCTTTTGATTCCAGCATATTAGGCTGACTGTCAGATTCATGTTTATTGGAAGTTTTTACAAATAAGTCAGGCATATGACTTGAAGGAAAGGGGATATAAGTCAAAACTCCAGGTGGAAGGCTGATTTTTATTTTTTTTCCTCAGGGTTGTGTTTAAAGAACTGCATAGCTTTTTAAGGAGGAAAAAAAAATCACCTTACCATATACAGAATGAAATGCAAATAAAATCCATTAAATTTGGTTTGTTGTGTTTTTTTTCAGTTAAGGGGAATGAGGATTATCTGCGGGTTACACCTGTAATGACCAAACCCTCAAAATATATCTGTTTTTTTTCTTCTGAAACTTCCATGTTTGTAAATCATCTGATTCGATTAGTATCTCAAACTCAAAATCTCAAAAAGATACAAACTCAAAATACTTTAGGCATTCCACATAACATCAAAGAAATCTTGTAACTTTGACGTGAATTTAATTTAAATTTCCAGTAAACATGAGGACTCTGTTATGTAAATAATAATCTAATTAAAACATCAAAATGTGTTCTAAATGAATACATTTATAATACGTTTTAGATCCATCATATAAGTTTCTATGTCAGCTTTTAAACAATAAAGTTAGAATATTTGTACTGAAAAAAATATTGTTAAAATACTAAGTATATTAATACTTCGGGTACTGCAGATACTATACCAATGGGACAAAGTGGAAGTACCAAGAGGAAAATACAGAACTACTTGAATTTAATCTTCTCTATCTTTTTTAATCAAACATGTCCCAAAATACTTTCTGAGAGTTAAGCAACGCCAGTACAGACTCAGTGAATTAAAGGGGGATTAAAAGGTATAAGGAAAGGAAAGAAAAAAGCTATAATAGAAACTAATTGGAGTAGACAAGAAAAAAAAGAGTGTTTTTGCCTGATGTCAAGAAATATAGAACACAGAGACAAGGTCTGAACTTAGTAGTGGCAAAATTGTTTTGGAAACACACATAAAAGGTCTTTCCTGGATGAAACTAGAGTGATAAGAGCAAACAGAGACAAGTGAGATTTGTATGATTGGTGAAGAAATGCACACAGCAGCGTTTTGATTTTTAGTTCTTATTTTTTAATAATCAGTGGAGCTCAGCAAAATGAGATCTCTCCATTAGAAGTGAAGGGCTTTTGTGTGAACAAAGAGGTGAGCAGACCTGGTGGAGAATTGGTGAGGCTGTGCGTCAAAGTTCAGCCTCAAAGGAGTATGTAAGAAAAGTTACTTGTGTCCTTATCCAAATCTCCTCTGAGATGTTAGTGCATCTGATGCATTTTAAAATTTGATGGATTTCTGTGGGCCTTATCTTCTTTGTGCCGCTGGTGCTTTTCCCTTCTACTTTCTTTTGATCACTGCTTAGGATCAGTTTTGTGCAATGCTGCTAGGGCAGAGTGCATTGGCCGCCTTGCTAGTCGATGACCCAGCGAGAGTGGTACAAGGACAATTACATGGACAAGAGTTTTTCAAGAGATGTTGGATGAACAGGTTTATCATAACTTATGAACTTTCAGAGGGCCCCAAAATCTTCCTGCTCCAGTACCGTATCCAGCTTTTCCATGTGTAATCTGCTAGGGTCATGCATTTTGGTATGATCTGTTAGACATGGAGTTTGAATGGTACCCGAGAGAGAAACTATATTCTCTCTATATATGCCAAAGGTGGTATTAGTCAAAGACCTAAGCTTGTTTGTAATATTGCCAATCTGTCCGTTCCTGATTAATTCTTATGGCAGAGAATGGTTTTCACCAATGCATATCAGCACTGCCTGATTTATGGATTTTCTTACTTTTTACATGCAAACCTCCTGAAAGCTTCAGAAGCAAAAACCTAGTAAGTTTGTAAACTGCTGATTGCAGACATGAGAAAGCAGCCAGGAGAAAGATCACACTGTAATTGCCACGGTTTTTATACACTTCCCTCAAACATCTGTTACAGGTCACTGTCAGAAGCAGGTTATTTTGTTACAGACCTTTAGTCTGACCCAGGATGACAATTTTTACATCCTGATTAATAGCATTAATCCAACATTACCCACACTACTCCTATAAATCCTCTTACCTGTTTTTCAGCTGTAACCTAGCAGAACACCAATAGTGGGGACAGCACAAAGAAAATTCTCTTTTCACTTGCAGTGGCTATCAGGATGTTTTGAAGCACATGTCTTGCAGGCATAAAACTGTGCACTGTAAAATTGGTGAGGCAAAGTAGTTTAGTGCAATTTTGTCTCTCATGATTCAAACAAAATTGTTCTCTACATTTGAGGTATATGCATGAACTTGAAGCCAAATCCTTCCTGTGTTAGTCTTTCAAAATTATGAACGGGAATCGCCTAGGTTCCATACTGTGCTGTAAAACAAGATCTGGGATTCTTTTATTTGGTTTAGTTGCAATTTTTTTCTGTCTAATAATTGAGTAGAAATAAGGAATATGAAGTTTTCAATGGTTTTCTTCATGATGTTGGTGAGTTTGCCTGGTATATGTTCATATACCCTTTCTTCTTTTCTCCAAGTTCTGTAACAACCTACATATAGAATGGCTTTTTTAGAGCATTTTTCAAGTATTTAGCATGACCAAGTCTCTGCTTAAGGTCCCCTGCTACTAGTCTACATGAAAGAATGAAAGGAGAGAGAGAGAGTGTCTGTCTTTGTGGTAACTAACTCTCTATATAATAAGCCCCTTGCAAATTCTCCTTGCATACTTACCGACACCCCCGCAGTTACTTAAATGGGCATTATTGGTCACTGGGTCCCAAGGTCATCCAGTAGAATGGGGTTGTTAAAAATAGGAATGAGGGTTCAAGGCATAGGGTCAAGAGAGATTAATTGAAAAATCTTCCGCA
Organism: Mesitornis unicolor; assembly: GCF_000695765.1. NCBI lineage: Eukaryota > Metazoa > Chordata > Aves > Mesitornithiformes > Mesitornithidae > Mesitornis > Mesitornis unicolor. The sequence continues at coordinate 52,378 of NW_010182519.1, read as the reverse complement.
GGCCTGACATCATCTGTGGAATGGCAATTCCCAGACACCTCCAGCTGCTGTTGGGTTCCTTGCGAATGTAAATGAATGGCTCCCTTCCTGGCAGTGGGGTGGTTTCCAGGCTGGGTTGTTGATTTTCTTCATGTTCTCTTCTTCCTTTTTTTTTTTTTCCCTCCAGTTCATCTTCTTAAGAAATCTTTCTCTCAGTGTTTGTTAGTTTTCCTTTCTGCCTTGTCCCCAACTGAAACCTTTGAACTTGTTGCACAGGTTCAATTAAATATGAAGTTCTGACCAGCTTTGTGAAAACAGGCTCCTAAGTAGAGGAAATGTTTTTTTCTGTTACTACCTCACTTTGTGAAAGAAATGCCTGTAGCAGACTGTGGAGTGGAGAATGCCCACCGTCACTCACACTTTAAACAAGATTTCACAAGTCAAAGTGCATTGCTTCCCTCGCAGACAGAATTACTCACACCTGGGGGTGAGTGGGTGTTGCTTTTCTTTATCCCACAGAAGAAGTTAAAAGATGTTGCCTAGAAGGGTTCATAAATCTACTTCTTGTTTCATCAGCATGCATTTATTCCTATTCTAACCCTCTTAGCTCTAGCAGATCGTGGCAAAAACTGGACTCTCAGGGAAGTCTCCATAGGTCAGTAAGGATCTCACAGTTGAGAACTAATCACAAGCCCAATCATGGAAAGTCTGAATGCTTTGAGAAAGGTGTCTTCTGCAGGAAGTCAGAAATACAGATTCATTGATAAATGTGTATAATGAATACACATCTGACCTAATTGCTTAGACACTATACATAGTCAGTGGAGAGAAATAGGCAATTCCGGAGAGTGATTCTCTTGACATATACATTTGAATTAAATGGATCATGGTCTAGAATTTACTATTTCTCGTGGGCTGTGAAGGTGACCTAGATTACTATCTCATATGTAAATGCCAATACTGTAGATGACTAAATCCGTACTGATGAATCTACTCCTAGTGTTCTGATGAAGATATGCCAGTACTCAATTGCTTCTGGCTATTTATACTTTAGAAGAGCCGGAGATCAAGGGCTCACATGTCAGGAGAACTCCTCTTCCTGAAGTTGTTTTTGTCTAAAGAAACAAGACAAGCAAAAGACCATGGCCATTCAACAAATGAGTCTTAAGTTATGTGCCTTGTCCAGTGTGGCTTTGAAATTTTGGTACAGAATTAGTAATAAGACTGAAGTGTCCTGAATCTTATTCCAGTACCTTACCCTTAAAATTAGCTGTTTTCTATAGTTCATAGTTTTCTATGTTATTTTAGGAGCTTGAAGTTAGGAACATTTAAATTTGAGGTTGCTCACAGACCTGGACAGATTTTAGACCATGATGGCTTTAAGAGGTGCTGAATTTATTCCCTTCTCTAGTCAGAGGAGAGCCTTACCAAGGCAGAAGTCACACTGTAAATGCCAAGTTTCCATCTAATTAGGGTATGGTGCTGAATCTGTCAGTCCCAACTTTTATCCATCACCTCCTCCTGCTCCTATGTGCTTGGAGGATCACTTCTTGCTCTTTTTCTTCTTTAAAGAAAAATATTATTAGGCTTTGAGGGCCTAAAACTGTTGCTGCCTGCACATCGCTAAAAATAATATAAATCAGTGCCGAGGGACCACTTGTATTTTGGCTGCATGAGGAAGTTTAGCAGCAAAAGAAAAAGGAGAAAATTCATCTATGCATAGATCTCAAAAACAAGGATACTGTGTCTGCAGCCTCTCAGAAAGTTCAGAAACCCATTAAAAACTTTAATTTTTATTTTCTTTCATTTTTTCTTTTTTTTTTTTTTCCTCTCTGGTAAGTTCTGCCTTAACACAGCTCTCATTCACACTTTTCACTGGGCTTGTAATATAGCAAGCAAGACCACCTCATTCTGACTAGTCCTCTAGAAATGAGTATGAAGCTATTGCAGGAACAGAGATGAAGATTTTTAATTCTTCTTTGAACTCTGATTTCACGCTCATAGCTTACAATCTTAGGTATAGATGGCAGTGATACATCAGTCGGCAATAGGTGTGGGAGTGATAAGTTGTGGTTTATCAGTACATAGAGGAATACCAGAAAGGCATGTTGAGGAGTAATGGAGAGGCAGAGGGAAGTCAAACAGGATCACCAGGACATCAAGAGTTAAATAGAGGTCCATTCCTTTCAGTCTTGACCTCTTCAACCTTCTGCATTTTATCCATAGCTGATGTGGCCATTGAAATTCACCTGGAAGAGCTGAAAGGCTCTTCCAGGCATCTTCATCGTAGAATCATTTGTAAACAGACATTTAAAATTTTCACGCTGTTAATGATCCCCTTGATGAGCTGCTTGCTGAGGCAGCAGAGGATATTTAATGATTTAGAAATACCCCTCTATCCAAATCCATCCTAATTGTCAGATGAAATTACTGTCATTCAGGACCAAATCTGACCCATGACCAGCGTCTGTTAGAGTCAACTGTTGAACCAAGTTCTGCATGCTGCCATACCAACTGGATCAAAAGAATGAATATTTTTAGCATGTACATATCCATCTAGCCATTAAAGTGCAGAAGACGCTTTCTCACACACAAGCTGGAGATGCAGAAACAGTGATACTGAAAAGCTAAACAAACCCTGAAGGACAGTTGGCCAAAAACATGGAAGGAGCAAGAACAATATGCAGGTTGTCACAGCACCCTGCCCTGTGTCTTACCTACAAGGCAGACTTACTGACATGATTTAGAGAGCAAAGCCACTCACACAGCTTCTTAGGGTTGTCTTAACCAGACTTCTTGCATATCTTCACTCATGGCTCCTTGAACATCCCCCCTTCATCCTTTTTTTATTTAAATGCACAGACCGTAAATCTGTTTAAGTAACATGATAATGACCACCGGAATGGTTATGATGTCACTAAAATGAGCTATATATAACCAACCTAGTGTATTAGTGGGAGCAGACAAGACAGGAAGATGGGAGAAAAGAGAGGGAGGAAAAGTGCTTAGAGTTAAATACAGATGTTTATTAGCTACCTGCTTAGAGGCACTACTTGAAAGACAGCTGATCTGTTCCCTTGCAGTTCTGCTGCTCCTTCACCTTCTGCTTCTGTTGTATTAGAAGTTTAATTTTGATAGCAGAAGTATTCCCCCTCACCTGTCTTTTTGGTTTACACTGGAGACCTACACTGTCTGACCTGTTTCTCTGACATAGTACAATGGAGATGCTACTAAGATATATTAAAGTCGGGTATTATCAGCTCAGTAGCGTAATATTATTTTCATCTCATCCTCAATAGATTGTCCTCATAGTGACATGCTGCCAAAGTGAAATGAATGAATGAACCTAGAGAGGTTCATTGCACACTGAGCACAGGAAAATAAATAAATAAAGGAGGAAGACATCCAACGTCAAGTGGGAACAGGGACAAGGGATTTGAGAGGGCTGCATTCTCTCATCTGCTGGTGATTTCATTAGTGACTGAGTAGTATTGTGGGGTTTTTTTAATCTGGAGGGCACAGAGCAGGACTTGAAATTTTTCTCACATGGTTAAAGTGGTCCTGTTATATGGGTCAATTAATGAAAGAAAAGTAATAGCCCTGCTCCTGCTGCAAACCACCACTTGAAAGCCCGTGATTTGGTTCAAGGGAAACAAAGTCATACCAAAACCTAGACAACAGTCCAAGTACTGCAGGACTGAACCAAATATCATATTACCAACATTTTAAAGATGACGTATCACTGAAAGTACTAAACCGATACATGGAAGAAAAAGGCATTTTTGTGCCACATTCCTTGAACAACTCATATAACCCATTTTTTCCATTTTCCCTCAGTTCACTGTCTGCCAATTGGTGTTAAAACCTAGTTTCTTCCCTGGTGACACTGTAAAATTTCTTAATGTTTGCCAGACAGTTCCAAACATAATAAGTGACTACTGCCTCATACATATAGGCAGAGTCTGACTGTATGGTGGGATCAGACCACCAGAGAAGGACAGCTGGGGGTGAGGCACAGGCTAATCAGCTCAACTGAGGAGTGGTCATGATAATTTTACCTCTCCCCACTGGACAAATGGTATTGTACTGCCACGATGATCCCTAAGCAGCTCTGACTTAATCTAAAATTATAAACCCAGCTTCAAGGGGAAGGAAGACTATATGATCACGGTCTGTGTCTGTCCTTCAGCTTTTGAACTCTGAACTGCTTTTGGATAGATTAAGCAGTGGGAGTAAAAAGGCTCAAACATATTCTATTCTAACATGAATTTTGGAAACAGGGAGAATGGTGAGAAAAAGGCACTATCAGTGGTTTCACTGAAGGAGCACATAATTGTCCTTGTCCTTTATTAGACATCAGAGAATCCAGCCATGAGCAAACCATTGGCAAACAGGCCTCATTAATTTCACAAAGTCTGAAATTACTTGTCCGTGTTTAGGAACTAGGTTAAAATATTGAAGAAGGAGCTTCCAGTTTCATCTGTCATATCAGTAAAGTGAAGTACATTATGAAAAATTAACAGTATTAGCAGTCAACCTTTTGCTATTGACCAGCACTGTAGCCTCTCGGCAGCATCTCAAGACTGACTTTGCATAGGTACTTAATTATGCATTGTGATGAATTTAGGCTGAAGACTCTCCCTTCGAAGCATTTCCAGCCTTTCCTTTGCCTGCTCCCCTCTTCATCACTCTTGATACAACTCCCAGACACCATTAGAATGAGCTGTCCCTGGTTCAGATTGCTGGGCTCAGCCAGGATCAATGCAAGCCAGTCCGATTTCCATCTTGTTTTCACAGTCCAGTCTGTGTGCCTGTTGTCCTCAGTTGGAAAAACTCATCTGTCTGCAGACTCTAGACCTGCTGCTTCAACTGAAACCTGGCAGGAATAGCTCATTAAAGATGTGTCTAGTGGAACCTGCACCCAGAGAGGTGCCAATTGGTGCTTCATCCATTGCCTACAGGTCTTGAACTTTATCAGCTAGGCAGGGAGACCAGCAGAGAAAGGACCCACTTACCTGATTAAGTCTTCATGAGCTGCTCTACAAGCCTCAGACAACAAAGCCTTGATCTTGTAACCCATCCAAAACAAAGTAAACAAACAACAAGGTGTTCAGCTCCACACAGACGCATACTTCTGCATCCTGGGTTCCGTTGAAATAATTCAGATTCATATTTTCATTTTGTCATAGATGTAGAATCAGTGACTATCTCAGACTGCTCCCCAGGTCTCATGAGAAACTGATCTCTACTTCATTTTCATATGACTATTAGAGATGAAGCAGGGACAAAAGCAAGGCTACCTATGCTTTGTAGCATGAGTATGATGGTCCTGGGTTGCAAAAATTCGAGTTTTTAGAAAATCAGTTGGACATAAAATTTTCTTTTGTCTTATAGTGACATCATACAGTTGTTTTTAAATTAAGTGTGCTTAGAAAGTAGAATTGGTTTCCTTTTAAACAGGAGTCTGCAGATAGCCACAGGATCCATTTAGCCATATATATCCTCTATTTCTGCAACAGTTCAGGAATGTTTTTTGGAGCCTAATTTTAACTGCAGAGAAGGAGTTCTACTCAATAACAGATTTTTGAGGATTCAACATGTTTTAATGCTAGTTTAGAATAATGCCAAGATCTCTCATATTTACTGGACACCAGTGAGGGGTTGGAGAAGATAAATCCACCCACATGAGAGTGATGGAATGTAGCCCAGTGGCTTACTGCATTTGTCTGGGTGATAGGAAAGTTCTTTGCTTTGTTTGATCAAGAAGGATTTGAATTTGTGCCTTCAGTCTTCCTAAATAAGTCCCCCAATGGCAGAGCTTTCATGCCTTGCACCCCTTTTCCCTAC
>NW_010182519.1:12511-46521 GCF_000695765.1 Mesitornis unicolor | reverse complement strand
TTTCATTATTTATACAAGATGAAACTCTTCCAACTGTAAGGACTGACAGGTTAAGGTACATAGGATGTTAAAGCCTCAGGCAAAAGTTTTTGTTTTGTCTTCTTTCAAGGCTTGAACCCAGGGATCTCATGTGAGTACCTTAATCGTCTGTCTATTCAACATCTCTCTCACTGCCATCCATTTATTCTGGAATGAAAAAAAGCAAACTAGACATCAGATGCCAAATACAAAAATCTCAAAGGATTTAAAACCAAAACAATACCTGAATGATTTTAGACATTTTTGGTTTTCTTATTTATGTTACTTAGGGGAATGAAAAAAGGAGCTGTTTGCTTTTTAATCAGTCCTATTGACCATGACATAAAATTAAAGCTGCTGCTGAATTCTGTAACAAAGACTTTAAGATACATCTACACAAGATACATCTTGCCTTATAGAATATACACTGACTTTAATAATTTATATCTGTAGAATTGTTTATTTATTTGTGTTAAACTCTTCAAACTCTTTTTAAATCCAATGTTTGAAACTCTGTTAAATTTTATAGATATTTTCCACAAGGCTAAAGGACAGATTTCAGGGGTTTAAACTGTGCAAGTCTATGGAGACTTGCCAATTGGAGCTATTTTAGTGCTACTAGATCCTGTCTTAGAATAAGATGGGCTAGAATAAGACTCCGTGACTTTGTTCATTTTTGTTGCCTGCTGCATTATTGATGCACGGCTGGGAAATAGTAAGGAAGATGTGGGGAGTTAAACAAGGATGTATCAATTGGTCTTGTTCTCTTAGAGTCTGTCTTTCTGTTTAGGACTTTCAGCATCAGTCACATACTTTCAAAGAGTTTCAGAGCTCTTTTCAAGGACACTCTACCATTGGATAATTAAAAAAAAAATGCTACCACTATTCAGCACTTTTTGTAGACTTCTGGAGTCACAGTAGATCTAGGAAGTCATTGAATAAATTGAATTATGTTTCATCTTGCAGACAAAGCAAATACATATTTTCATGCTGACAAAACCAGTTACAATTGGTGAACTGCTGGTGCCCAGAGAAGTATCTCTTTCTCCTGAGCAAGAGAACTCTTCTAGGGCTTGGGAACCTCAGAGATGGTAGTAATTGCAAGTACCTTGACCTTGATACCAGCAAGATGAGATTTCCAGATAACTGTCTTGGGAACATTGAGGGTCATTACTTGGGCTCATGCTGACCAGGAGCAGGAGAGATTCCCACAATTAACAGGACTTGAAGAATGCAATTACAATTCAAGTCTAAAAGAAAACATCAACACAAACAAAAATAATAATAATTAAAAAAAAAACGAACAAAAACAAAAACAGAAAACCGGAAAACCAGAACCCTCTCAAAAATTATTTCTCCAGAAAGACTTTGTTGACAAGGAAGGTGAGTTAGACATTGGTAGGCTGGAGGAGGGTGGTTTGAAGAAGAGACTGCTGCCAGTTGTTGATCATCTGATGGAGTAGATGGGAACATTGGCTGAGCCTCTGCCCTCATTGTGTTCATTAGCATTCACACCATTCACTGGCCACCTCTTTGCACCAAAGACGTTCTCTGAGCTTGCTAATTTTCATGAAAGCAAGTGGGGTCACTTTCCACCTTTTTTCCTCATCTCAACAAGGCTTATCCCCTAGAGAGCTGAGAAGAAAGGCACTTTCTTGTTGTCATCTGTGCAATTATCAGCTTTGAACACGATGGCAATTTGTTGTTGTTGTTGATTTCCTTTGTTATGCAAATGTACCAGCTCATTCTCTGAGTGTTTTTTTCCCCACACACAGCATAAAAAGGAATGTTACACATTTAATTTCATGTTATCATTTGTTTCCCTCTGAGATTTCCTCCAGCCATTTTTTGGTCTTCTTCAGGCTAGTGAAAGCTAAGCAGTGGCATTTTGAATTCTGACTTTGTCACTTCTATTTACTTTTTATCATAAAGGGGTATTGTCAATAGGTCTTATGTGGCTCCTATAAAACTCATTTAGGAATCTAAATCTCCACTAAAACACAGAATTTATGCTTCCTTTTATGATTTATGAGTCTAGAGGCCTAAATTCTGCTTTTAATAGTCTACCCATTTATATTCAAAGCAATCAGCTTACATGCTGCACGAGCCTTAAAGTTGTTAGTTCACAACTAAAGAGAATAAAAGCAGGAGGATGTAGACAGAGGCCTAAGCCAAGACGTTCAGAATAGAATTCAAATGAGGACTTCTCCAGGGCTTTAAGATACCGTATCTCTCTGGCTCTTATTACAGTCCACCTCCTGTATGCATCCTATATTTCACCCTTTGGGAAGCAAAGTAATATTTGAAATCAAGAAAAAGGAATCTCTTTTTTGATCACATAACCAAACCTCAACTGGTTCACTCACAAGTCTAAATCACTCAGGAAGTCGAACACTTATCTGAATTATTCAAAACTTACCAGTCTGTACAGCTGAATTGGAAACTGGTCAAAACCAGACTTGTTTATTATTTCTGTGCTTATCTATTTTCAGCTAAATTTAATTGTTATAGAATCTAATTTTTCATTTCTTATTTTTTAAAAAATCAAAGTGAACAATAACACTGATAAGACTTGGCTGTAATAGTGCTCAGGATAAATGAAAAAGACTAATGAGTATTTACGTGTTTTCTGGGTTTTTTGATTCATTGCATTTTTTTCTTCTAAATTTTGAGGAAGAGTAAGTGGAACAGAAAAAAACTCCTACCTTGTCTGGCCAATTACTGGTAATTTGTACCTATCAATAACTGCAGATTCACATCTCTTGATTTACATCTTCGAGAAGCTATTTGTTGGATGTCAGTTTAATTTGTCTTCCTCTTGATGTCACTGGAATAAATCTAAAAGTCTTCAGATAAATGAATGACTCTGGAGTCACACAATCATAACAAAAATTAGAATGTGCATAGGACACACATAAAATAAACCATACCCCTACAGGGTTAAAGTATTAACCCAATTTTTTCCCACAACCTGACATCTTTTGCTCTGATGTTATCATCATTGCATGCAGAGGCAGTCTCACAGATTGTCCATCAAAAATGGGATCCAGAAGTTATCTATTTATTACAGAATTCTTATTTTGCTGATGAACTGTGTTGCAAATGATTTTATGCCTGGTGGGTTTTAAAGGAGTTCTCACACATTATTATTGAGGTTCTGAGGAAAGAATGTGAGAGAAAATGCATCAGAACGTGGCCAGTTTAGAAATATCTTCTACTATAAGTATAAATACTGTCTATTGAATAGCATTGTAGTATGTATAGCAAGATTTATCCTCGCTATAGATTTATCAACATGCTATGCTGGAGCTGAAATAGTTTCCTTGATGCAACTGTGGTGTATTCAGTTGGCATACATAATAGTCTGGTCTGTCTCCTAATCTTAAATATGTAGCATGTAGCATGCTAGTTGCCTAAGTTCCTTTCAAGCTCTCTGCATTTCAGATCCTTCTGAGAAACTATGCAGAAACTTCACACGGAACTATCATGTGGGTAGTCAAGTACCCTTGTGCTATTTACTGGTAAAAGTATTATCCTATTTGTGTGTTACTCTTAGAAGCGAGGAAGAAAGTCTATGAGGAAATTAATGCATTGTTTCATTCACACCCTTTAATGCCTTTGTTTAAAGTGGGGATTTTCTTGACTATCTGCTTGGGAAGAAATTATAAAAGTCTGAGGTTTACCTATATCTTTCCATGGAGAACTGCCAGTGCTATCAATGTGGACCACAAGAGGCTTTGAGGTCTTCTCACTCCCTAGGCATAGTAATCGTTGATGAACCAGGTGAAAAGCTTGTACTTCTGGAGAAACAAATGCAAGGCACAGAGGGAGCACTATGGCCAGTCTAAATCCTTATGGGCAGATCATAATAAAGTTTTCTCATAAAAAGAGGGTAATGGGGAGTCAATCTACGGTTCGGTTAACACAAGCTCAGAGCAGTGATTGTTTTCTGTGGATTACAAGTCTACAGCTGCAGAGAGGTTTCCACCTGAGGCATAGGTGTCTTGGGTCACTCAGCCTTTTGTTAGCAGTAGCAGATGGCATAGTCTGTTCCCTTTCTGGATTTAAAAGGGAAGTAGAGTTACTACATACAGCCAAATCGGCTGAATATGTAATTCTGTTGTCTGCTGAATTTCTTTCATTGGGATCATGCCAAAGATTAATTTCACCCAAGTGCAAAGCTTGAATAGATTTTAACTTACTATGTCCATTGCTCTGCAGAAACAAGCCAGGCCCTTCTCCATACCTGCAATCGAACAAGGATAGGTCTCACTATTTCCAGAATTCATGAAAGATTAGACGAGGTCAGGATTTTACCTATTCCTCATTCCCAGTCATGTGCTTGTTACCAAAAAAAAAGGTCATAAATGCCACTCTAGATTTAGAAAGAAGATTCTTCTAACAACATAGCCTGAACTTCCCTGGTGAATCTCTTCTTTGGATCTATATACTCACTCTTCCAATTACGAGTGCTATGATAAAATGTCTTCACAAAGGACAAGTTATTTCCATAGCATCAGTCAGTATCATTTAGACTCCAGTGCCCTTGCTGACTAGGTTTATAAAAATGACAGCTACAGGTCATCCCAAACTCTTGGATCAGAAGAAGCAGCTGCCTCTGAGAAAGACTATTTTTTCCTTATATTATGTTCAGAGTGATAAACAAAGCCTCTTTTGAAATATTCATGCCACTGGCCCACCTGGGGTATAAAAGAACCATAAGATAAATAATGAGGTAATGTTTCACAAAATATATCCTCAGTCAGAAGCCAGTATGGATCATACTGATTTCTTACAAAGTCCCAGAAAAATAACTCCCTTAAACCGCCTCCTGTCATAGATAACAAGGTTTTTGCAGGAGCAGGGGATTTGACTCAGGGTCCCTCGGAAATAGTTGGAAGACATTTGACCCTGAAGGCGTCAGATTGTAGTGAGATATACCCATCAGATATTTTCCAGATAGACCCTAGTTAGTTCTCACACAGCTCTGAGCTCACCAAGTGTAAGTCATCTCTAGGCTGGGTCATGCAGCTGCATTAGTGTGGTCCCAAGTTTGGCCTTGTATTCCCTAATTTTCAGTATAGCTATTTACCTTGGAGTAAACTCCCGATAAACCATTGCTACATAGGTTTTGTTTCAGAACTGGCATGTATGCCCTGCCTTAGAGTATAGACAAAGAAATCACGTCTGCCATCAAAGTAGCACATAGATGTAAGAAAATAAGAAAAGCCTGTTTAATAAGACCAACTGTTCATCTGTCCCAGTGTTCAGTCTGTAGCAGAAGCAGTAAGAGATGTTATTCAGGGAGACCATGCAAAACCAGTCAGTTCTGCAGACTATTCATTTTGTATTCCCATGCCTCATCGTATTGGTCTCCATTTTACAGAAATACTGTTTTTTAAACCAGCTGATATTGTCCTTGCACACAATTTCCCATGGTAGCAAGTTCCAGAGGTTCACCACTTAAAGCATAAAGCAGCTTTTCCTTTGTCTGTTTTAAACCAACCTACTGTTATTTTCATTGTTCCCTTACTTCTTTTATTGCATGATGTGTTAATCAACATTTCCACATTCAGCTCATCCAGTGCTTTTACCTTGTGTAAAGCCTCAGATTCCTGAATTGTCCTAGTCTTTCAACTTCCCCTTAGGAGGCAGCTGCCCCATCACCCTGATCATTATATTTGCCCTTCATTGTACCTTCCCTAACTTCAAGATGTCTATCTTGAGGTGTGTAAGCCCCAAAAACACACAGTGCTCAAAATTTGGGTACACAACACCTTTTATTGGGAGGCAGAAAGATGTATCTTGTCTCATTATCAGTCCCCAGTATCTCATTGGCTTTTTGAGCTGCCACTGCATGTTGAAGCAAAAATTTGAGACACCTGTCAACATGAATCTGAGTTTTCTTACTTGAACTATAACTGCCATTGTGGTGTTCAGAATTGTGAACCATCAGCGATGGTTTGAGTATTATTTTTCTCAGTTGTGTTAGCTTAGGTTTATCCACATCAGAATTCCTTTGCCAACCACTTGTACAGTTTTATGAGATATGTCTGTAATTTCTTGCCATCAGGAAAGCATTTTGACTTTTTTGAAGTGATTAACATATCCACAAAGCTGGATATTCCTCTGCTTATTATTTCTCCAGGTCATGGACGAAGATGTTGAATAGAACTTTTTCTAGGACCAATCCCTTTTTCTCCCTTGAGAAACCCCTTCTCTTGAGTCTTGTTTGCTTTTTATCCATGTCTTTACTGTCTCTGCTCTTAGAACTCCAGCAGGTTACTGAGGCAGGGTTTCCCTTTGCAGGAGCCATGCTATTTCCCAACAGAAAATACAATTCATGTACTGAATGATTTTATTCTTTATTATAGAGTGTCTTCTTATCAAGTATGGAAGTCAGACTCACCAGTCTGTACTTCCCAAGATTCTCCCTTGAGTCCTGTACAATCTGAGTGAGGTCAATCTTTGATTACAAGTTATAGCCTGTCAGTATTAATTTTGATGGCTGGGTTAGGAATCTCCTCCCATGGACTTTCTTGCATAGTTAGCAGCAGGAGTAGAGTGAGAGAAGCGTGCTTACATTTGGAGAAAACTGGCATTTCACTCTTCCCCAATTTTTTGAGTGAAATTATATACTAGTACTGATTTAATCATTAAAATAGAGTGAAACAATTGTACCTTTGTGCCATGCAAAAAGCATGGGGGAACATACATCACAAAAACATGCATAAAGTCCCTTCTTGCTACAGTAGAATACCATGCAAGAATTTGCTCTCTTTTTTTATTTATTTTATTTTTGGCTTTGTAGAATAAAGATGCCATTCCTTATTCTGTTTCTGCTTTAGAAATAACTAATCTAGGACTTTCAGACTCTTAACACAAAAGGCATCTCTGTAATAAGCAGATGTGAAATATGAGTGAGTCTTTTCAATTGATTTCTACTACAAGGATGAAGAGCTAGGACAGTCCAGAAAAACTGAGATGTACCAGTCCCTTGCTAAGTATATCATTTTGCTGATTCAAATGTCTCTGTAGTCAGGGTTGTTTGAACAGAATCAAATTTACTTGTAATGAGCCATATAGTGATTCTCTTGTCTTTTTTTTTCTTTTCTTTTCCTCTTGTCTTGACATTAATTTCCGCAAAAAAGCACATCTGATTTTGTAATGAGCTAAGCAACTGTTTCTCAATTACCCCAAATTTTACTGCTCCTCTGTTGAAGTTTAAAGACATGGTAACTTCAATATTATCAAAGGTTCTCCTCACAATAAAATCTTCAGGAATTCTTCACCAGTTTCATAAAAATTTCAGTATCAAATTACACAAAGAATTCTTGAGTAAGGAATACTTTCTACCAAATTCTTAGAGTTGTTCATCATAGATCAATGGTGATGAAACACAAATTGCATGCAATGGTAAGCTGCTGATTGTTGTACAGATCTAAGTTCTGGTTTATATGTTCCCTCTTTTTGGTGCATCTTTGTTAATGTATGCCTTGGAAAATCTGCTACAACTAGCAAGTGATGCACATATCTTTGGACTTAACTAGATCAATAGTAGGATATGGGAGGTCTAAAGATAGGAATGCTGTAATAGGAAGTACTTTATTACCACATGTTAAAAAAAAAAGGGTGATATGTGTTCTTTCTTTTGTTCCTCCTGTAACCTGTGTCCTTTATAAAGCAGCTGGTTTGGGTCTCTCCTTTTCGTAGACCCCCTCTGTCTGTCCATCACTCAGTATGTGTCTTTTCCAGCCAGCTCATTCCAGTTTCTAAACCTCTCTCTGTCCTGCCCTCAACCCCCTACCGTGATATTTCCATATGCATGAAGGACACAACTTTATTCCTATGGTTTCTCTCTTTCTTGTGTTTTTTGAGAATCTGGACTTGGAACTTTTTTCCCTTGCTGAGGGACAAAGAAGTCTTTAAAGCACCGTGAGATATTTTTATACGAGCCAACACTTTTGTGCTCAAATAATTGAGAAATGCTTATGTGAGGGAAGATGGCAAGAAATCCTGTATGGTCAAAGACCAGAAAGCAAATGTCATCATATGTGAAAAGATCTCAACATATCTTTGATTCATGTCATGGTAAGTAGAGAAAACTGAAATTATTTAGTTAGGTTTCTGTGCATGAGAGACTATAAAGACTGACTTCCTGGTTCATGCAGCAAGTGGACAATCCACAGGGAGCAGTCTGTACATTTAGGAACTCTTTCATCGTTGTTCTGATGACCACCAATGGGAACAGTAACAGATTACTTTCTTCTCCTCTCTCCAGAAGGTCTCTCTATCTTGAGTGAAATGAGTTTTCTTCCTGAAGCTAAAGTGCAAGACGTGTTAATTATAGACAGGGTTGTCTTGCACCTTTGAATTTCCTGTTTAAGGTGGAAGGAAACATTGCCAGTGACCCTGGCACATTAAGCTTGTAATTTTTCATAGCCACCCACCTTTAAACCTTACACTTTCCTCCCCTTCTGCTTTTCTTAATATCAAGCTTCTCTTTGCTATGATAAAAAGAAGACATGTATGAACCAGGCATTCCCATTATTGCTAACAGTATGACACGACTGTTGTCTAACATTCAAGATCAAGGCAGTATGCTTTGGGCTGCAGAATCTTCCCAAACACCAGCAGCCATTCATCATCTGTCCCATGGCAGAAACACTGGCATGAATCTCCACAGCTGGCTGAATGTGGTGCTGTATTCTGTTATACTGGGTCTTAAATTTGTTCTCAGCACATCTCTGTGAATCATGGGTAGCTGAAGAATCAAAAGTTTCTGTTGGAAAAACCAAGGCAAATAAACCTGAGTTTCACATCATTTTTGTTTATTTATTGGAGGACTAAATTCAGCAGAGTCTTGAGTTCTCTAAATTACAGCCTGAGACATGTTTGGAAATAGTTTACACTACCTCCCTCATGGCCTCTCCCCTTTCTGGGACTGAAAGGAACTTGGTGTCCAACATCAGTACCTGTTTTGCTCTAGGCAGAAATTAAAATTCTGTGAAGATGCCACAGTGGGAGACATTTGTCAGTGGAAATATGGTATAAGAATACAACATTTTGTTGCTCCTGGACACAGAGCCCTACTCAGCTGTCACAAGAGTAACCAACGCAGCGAGGTGAAATTTGTATCTCTCAGCATAAGCTGAATAATGGGAGAGCAGATTCCTGTGAATTCTTTACATTAAATGTTCGGTATGACCTGTCAGAGCTCAGATGGTACTTCCAGTGCAACTGAGATCACCCGGATTATCAGTGCTAGGACACTTTGCAAAATATGACAGGAACTTTCACCATCACAGCCCAGTGTTAGATTTTCCTCATGGGTGTCTGTCATCTCCCTCTATGGCCATGCAGGTTCTGTTTAAGACCTTTGCAGTCATTACAGTGTTGATGACCATTTTGACCTTTCTTAAGTTATTCGTTCTTCCTTTCAAAGTTCTCTTTTTCCAGTTTTGCTGGAGTTGTTGCTCTTTTGGTTTAATTATATTAATGCTGTGCAGTGCAACAATTGCCTAGAGACGGGTCCTTTGGAGAACAGCATAAGAAAAAGAGTTTGCAGAAAAATCTTTATTGTAGAAATAGACACAAAATTCCAAACTTTGCCCAGAGGAACTGTCAATGTGACAATTTTCAGTTCCCCTACAACTCATAAAGAAGATGTCTTCTTGATGCAGTTTATGGCTAGAGGAGCTGTGATCTTTGTGTGTATTTTCTCTGTCAAAGACATGAAGGGGGACCTTATAGCAGAAAAGACACTGTAGTTTATAAGCAATGCAGTAAGGCAGGTGATCAGGAAGTGACAAGAGTGTGGACCTTTCTTAAGTTCCTGTCTGACTTGTCAAAATGTAGAGAAGAAATAAGATGAAATTGTGGCTGATTCTTGACTAACACGGGAGGAGAAGATGGTGGCACCTCCAAGCATTTTTAAGTGTTTGGATTTTTACAGCTGGGACGGAGACTCAGTTAGGGTGGAGTTCCTGAGGAGATTTTCCAAATTTTAAACTCAGCAAGCTGAAAGCAATGTGAAAGAGGTGGATTCCCTTGGTCATCCAATGCTTGGATGAAAAGAATAGTCAGGAGAGCAAAGCTGATCCTAGAAAATTACATGTAATGGTAGGCAAGAAGAGAGGTTAGAAAGTCAGTGCTAGTAAAGGGACCTCAGAGCTGAGTATGAAAGTGTTTATAGTGATCGTGAAGTCAAGGTCTTTGCTGATATTCTTTAGTCTAAGAGTTTTTCTTCTTTTTTTAACCAACCTTAGATCTTCCTACTCTGCTCCAACTATTTACTGCTTGAAATTTCTCATGGGAAACCACTTCTTTGGTTGCAGTTATGCCATACCAGCATAATTGGGTGAGAAAGAATGAGAGTGCAGGCAGAATGAAGGAAGTAATTTTCTATCCCCATTCCCCACCCACCTCTATATTCCTGTGTTTGTTCAGGACTAGTTATGCTAGGAATTATTTAGGGTAGCCTTTTAGAAGTCAAAAGGATGTTGCCAATTTACATCAGTGCAAACACAATGAACACCTGCTCCAATATATGCAGTTTTTCTAGAGTTCATGTTTTCTCTTAAATTATTGACTTTTGAAGAGACATGGAGAAGTATGCAGAAAGCATCTTCAAGGGGAATATCACAGAATCACAGAATATTAGGAGCTGGAAGAGACCTTGAAAGATCATCCAGTCCAACTCCCCTGCCACAGCAGGATCACCCAGACTGGGTCACACAGGAATGTGTCCAGGCAGGTGTTGAATGTCTCCAGAGAAGGAGACTCCACAACCTCTCTGGGCAGCCTGTTCAGTGCTCTGTCACCCTCACAGTGAAAAAGTTTTTCCTTATGTTCAGGTTGAACCTCCTATGCTCCAGCCTGTTTTCATTTTGAAAAGGCTGAGTCTCGGACTTCTCCACCTGTGTAAAGCAGAGGATAAATGATAAGAGGGTAAAGATGACCAACTAGAATTGACATATATGGAATGGGGAGTGGAACAAAACATTAAGTTAATTTGAGGAAAAATTGCAAGAACTTACCTAGCAAAGTTCCTATTTACTTCACTGACTCCAGCAGGTATGTCCCTATGTTCAAATCTTAGATCTTCTGAGCAGACCAGACACCTTTTGAGCCTTAAACCACCTTCTTCACGTAGCAAAAAAATTGTATGGCAACTTAAAACATTCACATGCACCCTGAGAGTGCCCCAGTGTTTTCTGACAGCTGACAAACTAAAAAGGACGAGCCTGTCAAATGCAAAGAATGGGTCCCCTCCTTTTGGCTGCTGTCCCTCTGGTCTATTCAATTAGGATTGATCAAGCTGTGTCAAAGGTCCCTGCTCTGTTTCAGTGGTCACTGGGAGCTTTCATGATGACTAATGATAGGCTATCCTAAAGAAGAAAGGGGGAAGAAGTAGAAAGGATAAAACAAGGTGTTTTTTTTTCCCTTTCTTTCTTCTATCCTTATGTTACAATTAGACACATTAACTTTATGACCTACTAAATGAAATTCATTTAATTGTCATTGTTCAATGATACATCAGCCCCCTCTGTCTTCCAACATCTGTCCCTCAAACAAAAATCACCACTTACTCAAGCAAAAAAGATTTAATCGTGTTTTGTTGAAAGATTAGATGGAGGAGAAAATTTTTTCTTCCTCTGGAGAAGTATCTAAAATATTTTAGTTCAAATATGAATAGAAAAGGGAAACTGGGTAGCAATGCTGATAAGAAACCATTCTTGGGTGTCTTGCATAAATTTAAAAACTGCTGGACTGTTTCATTTCTGCTGCTAGAATTGAGCTAGTAGTAGAAGATGACCCAATCATCATCTAGCAGTTTCCAGACCTGTTCAGATCTCTTCTAAAGACAGTATTTCTGCCCTGTTTTGTTGTTTAAAACTAACATTCAGGTACAATTTACGCTTGAAAACATATGCCATAATTTTTCTTTATGATTATGTGTTAGATTTTGTACCATGGCAGCCATTTCCAGATTATTGTAATTTGTCAATCCTAAAATTAGGTGAGAGTTGTAACAGATATTTCCCAGATGTTAAATTAGACCAGCACCAGAAAGGCAGAATGATCTGTGCCGAACAATTTAGATGACGGTAATGTGTTGACACCATGAGCGGAATATAAATTTATGAAGATAATTATTATTATTGCAACAGCAATACAAAAATTCTATCTATCTCATTATCCTAGAAACTAAACAAGGACTGCTAAAGGATTCAAGCAAGCATCATTTATGTACAGAATTTAGGCCTTTATCTAGTTATAAATCCTTTATTTATTTTTAAGGGTTAATTTTCTCCTAAAGCTGAAATATATGAAAGGAAGAAGGGAGACCTTGAGAGATATGAAAAGCAAATGAAGTCTGTGAGCCAGAATCTGTTAGAGTAGCATAGATCCATGGATTTTCCTTTCGAGATTACACAGAGCTTCCTGATATTTTTCAACCCCAACTTCTATGTAGAATAGATCGTTCTTAATTTTTTCTTGGTCTTATGCATCAGTTATTAGCCTGGGCATCTGAGTGAGTTTCAGTCACAAGATGCCAGAAGTTAATCAGGAATGAGTGTCAATACTCTAAAGATGGCTGAGCCAGTGTTTACATCCTGCCACTTAAATAATTTCTTAGGATTGGATAAACCAGTGGATTTCTTAGTATTGTCACGTTTAAATGATAGTAACAAAAGTTTTGTAAAATTCAGCGGTTTCATTTCACAGAGGGTTATGGTAGTTGATGTCAGGATTTTGTTCCTTCTCTGACCTGAAAGAAGAATTACTCATTTGTTGCCAGAAAGTTTTATCTGATTTACCAATCCTTTCGTAATACTTAATAGCTTTCTGAAAGGACAAAAGGTGGTTGACTTCCCATCTTCCAATGAAACTCAGCGGCAATCCTCTCTCTGCCTTTCCTTAGAGGCTTTGAAATATGTTCCTAGATGCAAGAAGTCCACTAATGTTGGAAACATGAGTGAGATTAAAGTGAGGAAGTTGTGCAGTATTCTGATTCTGTAGCAACATGACGCTGCATTTATCCTGAGCACTTTTACTGAATGATCCTAAAGCATGATGCAAACACTAGAACATTAGTCCTCCTTGAAGCATGAACTATTATAATTGTTCAGCCCAACAAAGAAACTGAGGCAGACACAGACTGAATGTTCACAGACAGTAAGAAAGGGTCCTGATAATTTTTATAATCAAAAGCTATAGGGATCATATGCAGAGAGGTTCCAGGAAGGTGAAGGTGAGAGACAGCTACCTAATTACTTACACAGATCATCACTTAAATCACTTATTATAATTGTTACTAGGCCCCCAGAAGTCGTAAGGACCATCATCAGTGAGAATATGTCATTACTGTGCATAACTAGAGTAAAGACCCTATCTCACAGAGCTTACAGTCTAAATCACTGGCTCCTGATGTTGAAATGTAGCTCACTGGCATTAAAATGAAGTTACAGAATCCAAGCTAATGAGATTTTCTGCCGTTATTAACATTGACTCCTCAAGGAAACAGAACTGCCAGCCCCACCAGCAGGAACTGAGGAGGTGGTGTTGCAAGGCAAGCAGATTTTGGGAGCAGCAAGAAGTCAGGGAGTAAAGGAAAGGAGGAGGAGGAAGAGACAGTGGCAGGGACATCCAACTTAGAAAGAAAAAAAGTGGGAAACAACATGTCCAAATGCACAAACAGATGAGGAGTGGGAGGGGAAGCAGAGAGAGAGAGGGGAAGAAGTTGAGCACAATTACATGATCACAAACAATATTTTTGCCACTGAAGAAGTCACCACCGCCCTGGTGAGACACAGCAGCCAGCCAGTCATGCTATTATTGCACAGCAGTCACCAAGTAAAAGGTCTGAGCTGAAGGCATGTGCACAACCCAGTGATGACTCCATACATAATGTGCTGACTTGTTAGCTCATGTCTCTGTGACCAGCCCTCAGAAGGAAGAAAACACCAAGTAATAAAAGAGTCTTTAATCTAAGGGAGCAAACATTGCAAGAAACAAAGATCAGAAGATAAAATTAGATAGTCTTTTTTACGCAGTGACTGTAACTGGCTATTGACAAACAAGTGGTGTATTTTCTATTAGTTTTCCAAAAAGAGTAGTGGGCTCTTTTGGAAAATAAATTTCAACTTAAAAAAGGATTATACTCAATAAAATACATAATAGGAAAATTCAGTGCCTTGTGCTAGGTATAGGGTCAGACAACATCACTGATGGAGAACTTCTGGCATTGGTGCTATGTCTCAGCACTGATGGAGATCTGGGCTGACATCAGCTGGTCTGTACTGTCATGTTTTAAGTAAATAGAGCAAGATGCACCTGACAGATTTGGAGTTTAATCTGAAGGACCTAGAGGTCTTCAAAATATCTGAATGAATGCACTTACTTTCTGGAAAAATAAATATGTTTTTTTGTCAGGGTTTTTTTGGAAGGGTATGAGAAGAGAAGCAGGACTTAATGACAGTACAGCATCTTGTAGACCACATATCCAAACCTAATTCATTTGCAATCATAGCAGAAACATCCCATCTGAAGGTTTAAGTTATATTTATGCGTCTGTTGCATAACTTTCTAGAAAGATTCATTTCTAGCTACAACCAGTATTGTGGGGTAACTCTAGGGTTCATACTTCCTAAATAAATAAATAAAGACCTCTCACTAGCTGTTGTGGCAGCCAGCACTTGTTGGTGAGGCTTAGATTTCCATTTCTGTGTGTCATGGATTTGCACTCCGAATAATGTCAAATGCCTCTAAAATATACATCAGAAAACTGAAGATCTGTTAAGGTTTCTAATCATTACTGGTGAGAATCAACTTTTCATCACACGCAGAGAAACCAATTCCTACCTCCTGTCTCTCAAAAAATTAGATTGTATAGTGAAAAGGCTCCAAGACTGTACTGTTTAATGGCAAATTGGCTTGAAGCATCAGCAGTACTAGTTCTAAAATCATTAAGTGAGCTGCCAACAATACATCTTTCACAGTCAAGCTGTAGAGAAATGGACAGTGAGATTGTCAAAGATGGGATTCAAAGTTACCAATAAGTCCTATCCTCTTCATCTTAATTTTGGGGAAATAATATTATTACCTTCAGATATGGTGTATGTTTTCCAGTTGGAAAACAAGGGGCTGTGATGAGAGAAAGCACAGAATAACTTTTCTCTCAAAGCAATCAACTTCTCTTCCTAATCCCTTTTTTCCAAGACCGAACTCTGTTATGAGTTTGCTTTGATGGGGAGGGGCAAGATGTGTAGAAGCTTCTGGGATGAACAGAAAAAAGACCTGAAAGGAAGAAAAATGATGTGTGCTTTTGTTGAGGGGAGTGCAGGATGGCAGAGACGTTTGTGGCACCAGCAATATTGATCCTGAGGCAAAGGCACCCCTCAGAATTCCCAGGTTACAAATGAACATGTCTTTCTCCATCCTCATACCCCATTAATCGAAATAAGGTCTCTCCTTGAATCACAGGCTTGCTTCTGCTGCAGGTCAGTAAAAAACATTGACAAAGGGTTGGACAAAAATACCCTTCCAAGTGAGATGTGGCATGCACTCACTTCTCTGCGGCTGCTATGGATCACAGTCCAAGTGAGAAAGAGAAGCAGATTTTGTGAATGAGTGGTACATGAACTGATGCATCTCCATGTCTGCGATGGTATGGTTTATGCCAATGACTATTAGAGGGTTTTCATGCTAATTGTGTGCTTGAAGTTGTGCAAATCACATTAAAATGTATCTCTCCAAGTGATTGTTTCATACAAGATGTAGCGGAATCAGACAGAGAGGTTCAGGGAAATTGTTGCTGTAGTTCCCTTTCTGTTTCCCTATGGAGACTAAGGTAGGCTTTCTGCTTACTAAAGAGGCCAAGATTATCATGTTCCAATTGCTATAGATGCCTAAATTAAATGCTGTGGCAACATATGAGTTCAAAGGAGCATTGAATAGTTGAATCTTTGAACATTGAACTGACAGATTCTTGCTGCCTCTGCACTTGATGGAAGATAGTAGATTCCCTCTAACCATCTGAAGGTTATTTAATATTAACTATATTTCTAAGATATCATCAATTTTAGGATGGAATGAGTGTCCTTTGTGGAGGTACATATCACTCTTTATTGATTTCAGTGTTGGCTTAAATGACTAGTTTAGAGGCTAGGCTTAAAGTCTGGGTAGCTTAGATGAGACACTTTTCCCTGTGTTGTCTGAATCTTGTAGGAGAAAAAAACCCAACCTCCTCAGTTATTTCCCCCCGGGGAAGTTCATAGCAAGAAAGTCACTGGTGATTTTATTTGAAAAATAACTCTACCTATAGCATTTTGCTACTCAATGAAGGAATTTCATAGCCAAACATATGGGTGAAATTGACACTATGCATGAGTCACATGAGTAGAAGATAAATATCTGAGACTGTCAACAAAGTGGTCATTTCATGTCCTTACAGATACTAACTCCCACCATAGTTTAAGTCATTGCCTGTATAGAAACACTGCTTATTAGCAGAAAGCATGTGGAAAGTCTGAGTCATTGTAGACTCCCAACATATGTAGGGTCCATGAGGGATAGCAGAGTTATAAAACATGATACACCTCCAGCACAAGACTTTTTTTATATCACGCATTGCATATCACAGATTCTCAGTACCATCCAGAATTCTGATGGTGATTTGTGACTTTTTTGAAAAGTTTTTCACTCTTCACACAGCACATTTCAGATCTTAACTGTTTCAAAGCTGGAGGTATCCAGTTTTTCAGGAATATGGCATTAAACTGTCAAGTGGCCTTTTGCATGATCTTTTCTTATAAGACTTAGGGATATTTATTATTTACTCCACATTGTTTTATTCTGTTTTATTTTATTGTTAACAGTTGGACTTGATGATTGGACCCTTGAGGAAGGGTCTTTTCCAACCTTCCATGATTTTATGATTTTATTTTCATACTTATGCTTAGTTGCAAAAGGATGTTGTTAGAGTGCAGATTCACCCCTTCCTTCTTCAGTCAACTCTACCTATGTCATGGAAACAAGTGATTTTTCTTTTGCAAGAAGATAAAATTATGATGGATGAAATACAAGGAATAATTGAATTAGTGTCATAACAGCAGCATAAATTTCGATTAGAAAAAAATATTTCCATTGTAATAAAGTTCTGACCATAAATTTCAGAAATCATACTTTTTTGTAGCCTTATATTTCTTTGCTTGTGGAATGTCTGTCACTGACAACCTGAGTATAACTGTAGAAATGAAAGTTCTCTGTTCATAGAAGAGCAAAGAGAGGAAAAAAACTGTTCTGTAAATGGGATGCCATTTTTAGCAATCAAGTGAAAAAGTAAATGATACCTTGGTTCCCAATCATGCAACTGTTAAATCAAGATGATTCGTTTGACATGACAAAGAGTGAAGCATGATTCTATAGGTCTGTCCTACCTGCAGTGCATCCACGCCATCCTAACTAGATTAAAGTATTTTCTCCCATAATCCAAAAAGGAGAAAGAGGCCAGAAATTAACAAATTTTGAAGGGACCAAATAATGTAAGATCTCAACTTGTTTAGATCATTGCTTAAAATGTAACAAAGCAGTTGGTACAGGTTTGTGCTGAAGGCTATCAGTATTACTTAATACACTTTTAAGTAAGATCCCCGTTATTATCTGTTTTTTATCTGTCTGAGAAATAAAAAGGTGAATGAGCTTTTCTGATGGCGACATGGTGTTCTGCACATAATCTGAAGTCCAAGAGAGACTGGTATGGGAATGGACTAAGATGCATTGAAACAGAGTTATATTCAGTGAAGTCTTAAAAAAACTTTTTCAAGTGTATGTGTGTGCATTTTGGGACCAGATAGTCCCAGTGGTTATTTACTGTGTCAGGTGATCATGGAAAATAAATTGTAGTCAAAGAGGGATGACCCGAGTGGCAAGAAAAACAAAACAAAACAAAACAAACAATTTTCACTCTGTTAGTGTTTCCCTTTCTTGTGCATACTAAAGTGTATTTTCAAACAGGAGAACAGCTTCAGTTTCTTCAGACAGCAGCAAAGTCCATAGCTATTGGGATGGGACAGTTTATTGCACAAAATTACTCAACAGTTTTTCCCCCCCTCATCTTCCATGTTCCTTTCTCAAATACTTTCACTGTAAAAAAAATTCATACTTCTGTGATGTCTCAGTCCTGTTTCATAATCTGTGATAGCCATTATTTATAGTCTTGTCACTTTCAGATGGAAGACTTGGAACTGACTATCTGGGTAGCTACTGAGAGAGGACCTGGAAGGACTGTACCCCCTTTTTGTCACACTATTGCCACTGCACAAGCACACTGTACAGCCCTGGTGTTGCTAGGAATAAGTGTTGCTAGTGCCTCTTATTAGTGTTTATTATCATAACTGTTCATTGTATTGCCCATTATGTTAATGAATTAGAACAACAGACCTAAATGTTTGTTGTTGTATAAAGCTCATTAGTCTCTGAGAGGAACTCAATGCAACATGAAGGTTGAGGAGCTGGGTTGCAGGAATATTACCAATTAAGTCCTATATGAACATGCAATTAGGAAGGATGACATGCTTGATTTACGTTGCTTTATGGCTAAGCTGGATAAACAGCGTATTGCTGAAGACTAGCAACCTGCTCCCCCTTTCCTCATCCCCACCCTGCTGGAACCTATTTTAATGTTCCCAGTGGGAGCACAGCACTCAAAAGCGACTGGGCAAGGTTATCAGTGCCATCCTGAAGCACATTTAACTCTCTGCTGAGCTAAAAGGATGGAGGCAGCATGTGTTCATATTATGGCACTTTTTAGTTTAGTTTCTCACCCCTTTCTCACTGATTTTTGGTCTTCATGAGGCATCTTTCTTCAGTACCTCATGCAAGCCCACAGTGATGGTCAGGCATTGTGCTTCTTCAAATAGAAAACTGGACTTAATTTAGATTTCCCCATCAGTCCTTTTCTTCTGTGAGAACACATGCAATTATTTCACTCTATTACACTGAACATAATACAGCATACAACATTGTACATCATCATGCACTATTTGTTGTGGTTCTTGTTGTGTAACATCACTCTTCCTTAACTTTTTTTGCCCTAAATATGTGTTTACATCATTACATACATTTATCACAACTGAGGGGAGATGCAATTGAAAGGCACTTTCAAAATTTGTCACCTCCAGCTTCTCAGCCATAAATTGTTACCTCCCAACTGAGACTTGGTAACTGATCATATGAGTGCTCCTAATTGTTTCAGAGCAAGGTGAAACTTCAATAATGAATTAAACTATGGAATCAGCAACCATTAAATAGCGACGTGTTGATTTTTTTCCTTTTTCTTTTTTTTTTCAGCGTAAGGCATTTTATTTTAAAAATTAGAGGTTACATGTACAGGAAGAAACCCAACGGGAGCCAGGAGACTGCCACTGAAAGACACACACAGCTGATCAGCGGTATCTCGCTTCTGTGTGAGGCATCTGTCTCTCACAAATGTGTCTTTCGAAAAGCCACGTCTCCCCATTCTTCTGGCTTACTCCATGCCATCTTTGGCACCTGTACAATCAGTTGTTGACCTCTGTTTTCAATGACGCTGGCTTGGCACTTAAATAAAGCAGGAGAGACGATGAGGTACAACTGAGAGACAGTTTAAGATACTGTCTCTTACTGCCTGAAATGCTGCACACGTAAAGCACAGGCAGCACAGCTATACAAAGGGCTTGAGTTTGCAGCGCTTTTTTCTAGCTGATCTAAGCAAACAAGGTTGTGCTACATACTAGGACAGTTTTTGTGTGGATATCCAGTGCCTCAGAAATCTAGTTTGCTCTTGGCATTGTATTAACCAGAACAATATAAACATGACATGAGGCAGCTTTGGGTATGAGAGTACATGACTACACACTTTTGCCCCTAAGTGTTCCTGTGTAGGCAGTAATAATTATGATCTTCTCTAGGTGATCCTGGTCTAACAGGTGGGTTGGACTAGATGATCTTCAGATGTCCCTTCCAACCCCATCCATTCTGCAACTCTATGATTCTGTAATGCATCATTTGCTGTTTCAGCTGCGTAGCAAGCTTTTCCATCCTAATTTTTTTTTAAATTGGGATAGAGAAGTCAAGTCATACTCTAACATGTCCTTGTTGATGAATGATTTGGCATCATGAGTTTTAGAAACTGGTGTTCTCACCAGGCTGGATTTCTACAGCCGCCCTCATTCAGGACATCTAAGCCACATCCTTAAGGATCTATCTTTAATATTATGATTATCTAGTTGTCTTCTCTCCCACAGTCCTCATGCATCTGTAACAAGAGTGCAAAATGAATCATCAGTAGCAGAGTACTCCAGATAGGTTGCCTCATCATTCCTCCAGGCTCTGTTGGTCACTTTAAGATGGATTCAAATAAGTAATGTATGACTGTAAGCTTCCTCATGAGTGTGAAATATTCCAAGATTCCCTGCACTTTCTTCCATTTTACAAAGTTTTCTAATGTAAATGACAGAAATCAAGACACTGTTCTATGATATTTCATGCAACGAAGGTTATGAAAGGTGAGAGGAAGGGTTATTAGTGGGAATGAAGAAAGATATAATTTTTTATCGTTTTATATTCTATCTCCACTGAGGCTTTTTTAGAAGGATTGTTCCAATCTGACTTCATAGATGCTAAATCAACTGCCCTATTCCATCTTCTTGTGCTGTTTTCCCTTGATTGAAGGGACTGAGGGTAACAAACCCCTAACATGGACTGATGAAACTGAAGGTGGCACTCCACAGTGGTGGGATAAAGCTGGTAGGCCTGATCTTTCAAACTTATCTGAGAACATTGTTCCACTTCGTCTCATTTTTAACTATCAGTTTCGAAGGTGAGGAAAAGGCAAAAAGGAAAGAGTAAAAATGCTTGAAGGCTAATTCTGCAACAGTGTTCTGTGCAAGCATAAACTCTATGCAGGTCATTTACTACTAGGCAATTTTAAAAATAAAAATTTTAATAAAACAAAAACAAAATACACTGTGGTATGAAGATATAGAAAGAGGAAATCTTAAAAAAAAATAATTATCCCCAACTCTGGTACTTCTGAAAGATACCACACCATGACTCTGTAAAGGCAAGGGTGTTTACCTGTTGCAGCTCATCCGTCTTTTAGGTTAGCATATCTGTCCTGCATCTTTGACTTCAGACATTGTTCATGGGAGCTTGCTGTGAAACATTTTTAACCAGGCTTTTGTCAGTTGTAATTTTTTGTCAGCTTTTCCTTGAGGTTGACAGTTCCTTGATGCTTTTGCAAAGTTCAGGTCTTACTTTTTGGTCATGCTAAATATCCTAAATCAACAGCTGATCAACACAGATATCTCTGTTGAGGGAGCTGCCCCCAGTTTTCTAGCTCAAAGGCTTTAAGAAATGTATCAGTAAGACCAATTTGGACTTCAATCAAGCTATTTGCAAAGTCTGGTTAATTATCATGGAGAGGAGGAGCAAGGTAATCATTGCCATGTGCTTCCTAGCAAATTCGATGTGAAAGAGGAGTGAATGAACAGGAGTATCAAAAGAGTTCTGAATATTAATACTGACGCTGCAGCCTTTGAACTCCAGGATTTCCTGTTTCCTGGAGATCAGGATCATTTGAGCTAAAGGTGGATCCCAGATGGACTTGTGGCTTAGATTCAACCCACCTAGCTTTAGACAATTACCTGAGAAACTTATACTGGTTGTCTAATAGCCATAGTGTGCTAAAGGTGGGAGGGGGAATCCAGAGGGAATACAACCACTTAATATTTGAATTGCTTATTTTTTTTTCCTCCTCTGACTACAGTGAGAGCTTAGGATGGCTGAACTCCAAGCTTTAGTATCTTAGTTAAATGCCTAAAGTTACATGGAGGGATCTGGGCCACTGTGCCCAATTAAATCACTCTTGAACCTAGATGGATTTTACTCTGATTGTAATTCAGAACCAAGACCATTTCCAAATCACAAATCTGTACAAACTACATGGCAAAGCACAGGGTGTTATCTCCGAGCTGAGCTGAACAGCAGGATCTTCTGTGGTATCTACCAGTGAGGGGAGAATATGCTTTAGTCATGGGACAAATACACTGGTGGTGAAGTATAACAGCTTAGAAAGGAAAGGTCGTCTTCTTCAAAACCAAACTAACGGCGAACAAACTCGCTGTCTTAATGCATACCGATTAAAAGGAAATCAGGATGGGTAATTAAGTCCTCTCAAGTGTTTGTACAATTCACTTTCCCTCTGCTACATTTCCTGAGCACTCCTGGTGCTAAGCTCTGAACATGTTGAATAATGACTTAGACCACTGAGTTAAAAGTTTATTTTCTTAAAAGATCTATTCTCCCATTCAATCCATTTCACACACTGCCCTGTACCAAGCAGTACAATAAAATGAACTATAACTATAAATCCACGGGTGTTTTGAGGTACCCCATTCATAATTTCTCAGACTAACGATATGAGTCAGCCTGCAGCACCAGGGGACATGTTAAATTTATGTTGTTAAATTTTCAGTCTTACCTCTATAGCTTCTATGAATCCTCCATTCTCTATATAATGCAGCCTGCTAATCTGTTTTCTGTTTATTTTTCTAACATGGGCCTTCTGCCTCCTACACCATCCAGCATCCCACCCACCTCCCCTCCTCCTCTGACTTTCCCAAAGCAAATAGCGCATTCAGATCGAACCAGATTGACAGGTGTGTGACAGATGGATGGACAGAAAACTGGATCGGTCCAAACTCCTTGGCACTTGAAAAATTGACAACACAACCAAAGCAGCGTAACGGGGAGAGATAGATTGGCAAATGGAATAAATGGTCCCCGGAAAGTTTGCGATTAATCTTTGCCCTGTCAAGTAATGGCCTGATAATGCAGGAATTTAATGGGAACGACTTCTGCTAGTTCAGAGGCATCCATTAGTGTGGAGTAAAGCTGGAGACAGTAATAGGCATTGTTCCTTTTCTTAGCTTTTGCAAATGAGAGGAGACTATTACAGTTGTACCATCTGCACCCCAGCTCCATTCTCCCAAATGACAAGTTCACACCTTTCTACTCTTCTGTTCATAAGGGATTACACTCCTGAGTTAGCAGCTTCCCTTCTAGAAATATCCAGTTTTGTTTGATCCGTTGCAACTTCTCCTCTCCGACATGAACTCTGAGCTACCTAATGAAGTTGGCACTGGAAGAAAGAGATTGTGTTAGCTGTAAGGTGCACATTTTTCAGAAAGTGATGTGCTCTCACTCCTGCCTTGAAAACAGGAAGTTTTCTTATCTTTGTGCAGCCTTTAGCTCTGTCTCAGTTTCCCTATGTATAGTAAGACTGTTCTTCATCAACAGGACACAGTAGAGGATTCTGATAGGCAATCCCAGAAGGAATATTTTGGGGCAGACAAATGCTGGTGTCATCTCAGGTCTAAATTGTGGCTTCTGTGCTATGCGTGTTGTTTTGTGGCATGCTGGCTTAAAAATAGGTCTGATTTGGGTGAGATCACAGGTCCATTTATCCAAGTATTCCATTTCTAAAAACATTTAGTTGTAGGTAACTAGATACATAAGAATAGGCAATAATTTTTCCTCTGAAATTAATGTTGTAAGAACTTCCTGCTCCAAAGTCATTGTCCTCAGTAGATACCGATAGACCTGTGTATTTGTTTAGCCTGTCTTTCAGAAGATTTCTTCTGGTTTTGGTTGCTTCAGCATCTCCTGCAAAAAGTGATTTAATTCTGTACCACTTGAGAAAATAAAAAGAAAAAACAAACAACAAAAGACCCTTGCTTTCAACACGCTTCTCTGCTCACTTTGTTATCTTCAAGTATTCAATGCAGGTTGGTGGCACTTTTGTCTTCAGCCCTCCAATTGCATCCAGGGGCTCATTGCACAGGAGGACAAGATGAGACAAAAAGGAGCTGTTGGGCAAAGGAGCCCAAGGAAAGAGCAGGCAGATGTGTTGCATTGAGGGGGTGGTGTTTACTCTTCAAGCAGTGTGGTACAGTTTGAGATACCCCAGACCCAGCTGGCATGAATAACTGAGTCACCTTCAGGTTGGCAAGGAGGGGACTGGCTGGGGAGTGGAGAGGGGAGCCCGAGTGCTCAGTCACATCAGTGCAGCTGCAGCACTGGGGGAGGGAGGATGCAGGGGGGCGGAAGAAGCTCATTATGACTGATAAATAGAGGGCTCTTGTTGTCAGCAATGTCATTGTATTCACCTTTTTTTACAGTCCCCTCTTTCCAGCTGTGTAATTAATTAATGGATTCAAGTGCTTATTTTCCAGTGATCTACAGGTTGACCTTGTACCTTCCCCTGCCTGTCTGGGGTTGTTGTCAGTGGGTCCAGCTTTCACCAAAAGTAGCTCCTTCTCTAACCATCTCTGCATCAGCTCCCGTGATATCAATAGTGGAACCTGTACTTTCCTGCACATGCTTGTTCTCACAGTGCTAAGTAAAAACAAGCACCATCCTTCTTGTTTGCTTTCATTTTTACACTGTCTTTGGACTAGGATAAATGTTCACAAGGTGCAGTTCCCCATAAACGTGGGCGTAGTATGGGCCAAAGGCTAGAATGAAGTTCACAGCCATGTTGTCTCATGGGAGGATAGGTGATCATATCATCAGTTTTCAGATTGCTCAAAATTGTGCAGGTAATCCAAACTATCCATTCTGATTCTTCTGCAGACAATGATGAGAAATATGCATCCACTCTCACACCCATTGCAGGTAACTGTTTCAGAATAGGATGAATCTCCAGCAGAGATCTCTCTCCTACTTTAAAGTAGGAGTGTGAACATACAGGTTAAAGTAGATATTTCATATTCAAGATAGCTAAAATCAGGTGAGACATGTTTAATCCTCATTAACTCTGTTTTGCACTTATAAATGCAATAGATCTATTTATCTCTCTCTTACTTATATCTTCATGTGTATGTATAAAATAAAGGGAGATAGTGTCACACTAGTTCGTCAGATAATTACAACTGGTTACGTGGTCTGAAAAACCTGTACCGACAATTACTTTATTGCTTGAGCCTATAACAAAACTCATTCTTTTTTGCAGTGTGTGAATAAAATATCTTTAGCTTTACAATCAACATCATGAGTGAAAGTCTGGGTAAGTACACTGGTGACCTGGCTGGTAAATCTGCCTGACAATTTTGCAAAACAGACTTAGGCTATTGATCAAGTTGGCTGGAAATGATCCTTTCACCTCAGGGTCACTGGACTCCATTTGACTTAGGGCAGTCCGGAACAAAAGTGGCTGTTATCAAATGATAAGAGCAAGTTGAAGGTCTTAACCTAGTCTCTAGAGAAAGAAGTCCAGGGTATGGAGATTTCAATCAATTTAAGTTATACAAGTGATAGCTGACTAGGTTCACATCACAAAACCACTCTTCTCTTGTTGTAGGGCTGAATATGTAAGAATACAATTATTTAATCTCCCAGTCTGACATAAGATCAGAAGGGAAAATTCTGAAAGACTGTTCGAGAATCTGCCAGTCTCTTGCTTCAATGTTTCAAATTCTGTGTAAAAAAAAATGTGGTTTTTTTTTAACTAAACTGTTCCCCAGCCCTACCAGTCCAAAACATGTAGTTGCTTTAAAGTATAATACCTAATTCAAAACTCTCTTCCCCAGCCTTACCTTCCCCAAGAGGAAACACCTTCCATAGGAGCAAGATTTATCTAAGCAAATTGCAAGAATGTGGCCATAATTACTGGGTCAGCCACTTTATCACTCTGGTGTTCAGCTCTCATGATTACTTAGGGGTTTTGCTTCTTATTTAGTTACCTAAGCAAATGCCTAACTTTTGTAAGAAGAGTTTTTAAAACATTTTCTGTCCTGAGAGCACTCATTCAGCAAATTCATGCTCAGGCATTTTATGAGGTGACCTCTTTGCAGTTAGCACTGAGTAGACTCTTCTCTATTGAATTCTCCAATAGGTTTTGGATTTATGCAGATCTTTTGTACCTGCATCTAGAAGCAAGGTATTTAATAAGTTAAGTACTGTGAGAAGAATGAACTCACTTTCCATATTTTAAACCCACTACATGCTAATTTCGCCTGATAGTCCCTAATTCCTATGCTGGAAGGACATCAACCAGTCATTCACTGATCATCCGCTCCATATCATTCAGCTTCTTCATGCTACTGAGAGTTTTATAGACCTCTATTACCTTCTGCAACAGCTATGTCTCTTCCAGGATGAAGAGGAGATCACTCTGCTATAACCAGATTTTAAAGAGAAAGCTAATTTTTCTTAACAAAGGTCCTCTCCTCTCCTCTCCTCTCCTCTCCTCTCCTCTCCTCTCCTCTCCTCTCCTCTCCTCATTTCCAAGGGGAGATGGCCTTTTTATAATTTCTTTCTTTCCTTCTTTCTACCCCCTCCTCCGCCCTCTGCCCCAGCATCTGTGATCTACAGTCTATAGGGAAATCTGGCCCAGGAGGAAACCAGGCCAGAGAAACCATAAATCAGCCCACAAGAGAAAACAATCAGAACTCTGAAGAAGTTTCTGAGACCAATTTCATTATGGTGCTGCCTTCTTTGCAGTCTGCAATTATGGTGCAATTATGGGATTTGGGGGGAAAGCATCTGGCATTGGTTTCTCTCATACCCTTTCCATTTTCTCTTTCTGCCTTGTCCTCTGCATCTAAGTTGGATGCTGTTTGTATTTCTCCTCTTCAAATGTGCATCAGCATTTCAAATGAAACTTTGGACCACCGCCGTGGCAGCCTTTTAAACGGATACAGCACAAGATTCCTCTGTCTCCTCTCCTCTGTTGGAGAGCAAAGGCAAACCAGAAGAGGGATATTAATGTGCAAATTAGCGCAACCTGACTGGCTCCAGATTGCTGCTTAGAATTTGCATATTAATAAATGTTTTTGTGACAGCATTTAGCAGATCAAGAAGGGCAGAGATTAAAAAAAGTCAACAAGATTTTTAAGCTTTTCCCTTATATTTCCTTCTCCTCACACTCACAGCCTTCTGTATATATCTATATCTACTTACACCATATCCATATGTGCTTAGGTTGCATATCTATAGGTCAATGCATGTAAATCTGCCCAGCTCTTGACAGATGTGAGATTTGCAGAACTGCCCTGCATGAAGAGAGACAAACAGTTCCGTACTGGTAGGAGTGCAGACAGCTTTGCTTGTGTGTATATTTGAATGAGTGTTTTATACACATACACACACACGCACACAGAGTTAGTAAGATAGATGTAGGAACTGGACAGTCTCCCTCCCCCACACCCCTTTCAAATCTTTTTCCAACAGGCGCTTTTATCCCATTCAGCTGAATAAATTGGGACTCTTGAAACTGTGATCTTGACAGATGTGAGCTTTTTTTCTGAGCTGCATTGGAAAAAGATAGATAGTGAAAACCTCCAGGGCATTTGGGCTTAGTGGAGCCAGTGAAAAGGGTTATTTCCAAGAGTGCTGAATAATGCATCCCTCTGAATTCCTTAGTTCTCTCTTTCTGTCCTCCTTTCTGTCTTTCTCTCTCTCTTCCTTTAAATGCTTTGAGGATGAAATGCTGAATGCCCTCACAGAGTTCTTCCACCACCGCAGGAAAGTTACGATCAAAATCTTCCCAAGCAATGGGCTTTCAAAGTGTCTTATGCAAGTAGTCTGGTGGTCAGAAAAAGACAGGGGAGAAAAGGAACAGATATATAAACAGAGCAACTTATACATAACTGGTGCATTAACGACATATTCCCCATCTCGGTTAATTACTTGTCACATCAGTCTTAAGCAGAGAAACTGGCTGATAGCCAGACTTTTTTAATTCAGAAATCTCTATGTCAGGACTGTATGTTCAAAGAGACTCTCACCCCTATATGATTTGTTTTCCTGGTTTACTTTTGTTTATCTATGATTGGAAAAACAACTGCAAAACAAGAAGCAGCTTGAAATGATCTCGTTGTCAACTCTTGCTTTGCTCTACTCAATTTCCTTTATACAATCCCAGTTAGAGCTTGAATTTTCTGTTGGATGGTCAAAACAGAATTAGTTTGGAGTGAGAAGTAACCCCCTTTCATTCTGAGTCAAATAAAAATGTACAAGTTTTGTGTCAAAGGAAGAAAAAAGTGTAATCTTTTTCAGGGAAGCTTGAAATCCTTTGTTCTTGCCTTGCTTCATATGGGACAGAAGATGGAAAGTTATGTAATTATTGGGGGTTTTTTTCCTAAGTGCCCACATTTTTGCTCCCCATTTAAAAGGTTCATTGTTTTGGTTTGGTTTTGTTTTTTGTTTGTTTGTTTGTTTGTTTTAACAAAGGCATTTTTAAAAGAAAAGCCCAACTTTAAAACACAAATATTTTGTTCTGGTTTTGTTTTTCCTTTAGCATTTCCACCATGAAACACTGTCTCTGACTGCATTGAAATGCAGTGTTTTGACATTTTCTTATGTGGATATCGGGCTAAGTGTCTTGCCTGAAACCACAGAGGGAATTAAAACCACATCTCTTAAGACTTTGGTTAGCCCTTAACCACTGGACCATCTTTCCTCCTAGCAACGTGTAGGAGTGTTTAAGTAGAGTGAACCCATGGACAAAAACATGGAAAGCGGCATGTTCTTTTGTCAGAGACCCATGAGAAGAGAGGATCCCAAGTGAGTTGCAGAGGCAAAGACAGCTACCCCTTGTGCAGTAGTTGGCATTGCCTGTCTTTTTACTATGCTTCCACTAAAAAAAAACCCAAAGATTTAAGCACAGTGGCACACATACCCTTGGCCCACATCACTGAGTTTGCTGGCGAGAGCAAAGCCGCCATGTCTATGCAATGTTTGTGTCAGGATTATCTGACTCCCAGTCAAGGCGCAAACAAACCTGAGGTCTTTTGTCAATAACAGAGTGTGAGCTGAGAATCTCAATGTCTTCTGAAAGAAAGTTTGGAAACTCTTCCAAAAAAGAAAAGGGGGGAAAGGCAGCTGAGTTTCTACACCTATAGTTAGAAAGTTGCTTGGACAGTCATAGTGGAGTGAGGATCATGTGAGAGAATCTCCTGATGTATATTTTCTAGTGAGTTATTTGGCTTGGTTTTTAACATGTCAAATAGAGTGGCCTTTACCACTTCCCTCAGGAGTCTACTGCATCTTCTCATTGCCATGAGTCTTCCCCCAGGTATTCAGCCTGCATTTTTCTCTTTTTTAATGCCACTCCATCACTCCTGGCAATAATCCATCATTGTTGTAAATTACTTCAGAACATCCTGTCTCTAGGTCTCTTTCTGAGTGACATTTGTGTGACTCGGCTCTACCACGCCAGTGCTCCTCCAGTCAAAAATCCCTCTCCACCTATCTGACAGATAGTTGCAAGTTGTTTCCATGTCCTCAGCTCCTGGGAGACGAGGAAGCTGGACACCACACATCCATACTAAACCTGTGACAGAACTGCATGTTCAGGTGTCCTAATGCCAGTCTGATTTCAATGATCCTGAAGTCCATTTATTTGACCCAAACAGAATTTCCTTGTCAACATTGTCACCTTATCCATTCCTTATTCCCCATTTCTTGCATCACCCCACTTTCTACCTCTCTTTCTACTTTTCCTATTTCCAGAGTATACTTCAGTGTTTTGTTCCGGCTGCCCTACATCAGCCCATATACCACAGCAACCCACCAAAAATATTTACGATAAAATCTTCAGAGCAAAGTCTTTGCTCTTGACACACACTTATCCCTTGGGTGGGGAAGGTAGAAGAGAGAGGGCACAAAACATTTTTGACAGACATCAGTTATGTCACTTTATTTATGGTTGGCAGTCACTTAAGTGCTGGTGACAAAAATAACTTGTCTTTTTGCTGCAGAAGAAATGGAGCCCAGCTTCCAGTGTTATTCAATCTCCCTCCTTCTCTCATCAGATCCTTTTTGTGGACTCTCCAATGTCTAATATAAAGAGGTGAACATACTTCAGCTTTCTCTCAGAAATGGTTTACAAAGCTTTCCTTCATCCATCTGTCTGGTCTTATAAATGTCTATGAAAAGTAATGTCTTTTTTGTCTTGAAGAATTTTCTTTCACCCACTCTGTCAAATTTGGTTAAAAATTGCCCACTTGCTATAAGAAATATTGACAGAGAAAGAATAGGACAAAGAGATAGTTAATAAACATAACATGGCTCTGTAAGCCCTGTTTCATAGGAAAACTGTGTAGAACAGGAGGTTCAGGATTCAACCTGGCCCTGTAGTGGGTTTGTTCACTACCTCTGCTGATGTCTTGTGTGAAGGACATATGGCACAGGTTGCCCCTGGAAGTGGTTGTAGTGATTGTGTGTCTTGGGCAGGTTCATTAGTTCTGGATGTGTTGAGGGCAGCAGTACAAACCATTTTAGCCTTTCTCTTCAGATCCTTTTTTGAAGTCATGGCATTCAGTTGACCTGCCTAGAGTAAGATCTTGCTGAGGAAGAGCACTGCACTCATTTTGCTCCTTTGCTATTATATAGTGCATGAACATAGCAAGAGAGAGACCAGTCAGGGCCATCTGCAAAAGGAACAACTGTATAATCTTTCTCACTTTTCCACATGTGCTTTCACCTTTTTTTGTCTCCTTCTATCCCCACTCTGTCTGCTTCTCTTTCTCGCCTCTCTCTGGTGTTCGTCAATAAATATTCAATTAATGTTTTCCTATGATAAAGATCTATGGGTATCAGATAAGAATATCTTCACAGGATGAATGGTGCTGCTAAGTCTTGCGGCTAATTCTATGCAGATGCAGAAAGTCTGCTGGAAGTGACTTTACAAAATGGACTGCTCAAGCATCTCAGTTTTATTTTTTAATGCAGATGAGAATTTAAAAGCCTGTGTTTTCTACAATTAATTTTATGTACTATTCTTTTCAATTATTTATGTTCCCTGAATGATAAATGGGTGGGTGGAGGGGGAAAGGACACTAAAGGTAGTGAGAATCTGAAGAAAGAATCCTTTTTCCTCATTAGTTATTTATTTATTTTGGACTGGAATATGAGATGAGCTGATAATTAAGAGAATGCAGGCCTTAGATCAACTGGTGGTGGGAGATAAGTTTATCACCTAGCAAAGCTTAGAGGAAAAAGACAATGACAGAGGATGGAGGTTTAGTCCTAATTTTGCCACGGATTTATTTAATGCACTTTGGCAAATCCCCTAACTTCCCCACTTGTGAATAAGAGGATGTAGCTGCTTTTTGCAAAATAGTGATGGGTAGCAAAAGTAAGCACAAATCCTGTAGCTGATGTAGAAGAAGAGCTTTCTTGGATTCAGCTAAACTTCTCTCACATATATCAATGTCGATCCTGGCCCAGGTGAAAGCTGCATTCATTAAAGTCACGTTCATCCAAAGCCAGAAAAGTAACCCATTTTTTAGAGTTGGAGGCAAGGGAGAAGTGTTGTATTTTATGACTTCATGCAACTTCTTGGTGTAGCACTTAAATAGAAATACAAATATGCTGAGGAGAACAGCTTTCCTCAACAAAGCAATGCCTGTTTGATTCAGTGGGCATTTGAAACCTCTGGAGAGAGAGCCTGACCCTCTCTGGTTTCCAGTCCATTTCTGAGGGTTTTGGAGAAGCAACAGGATGGCATTTGGGGCCTTTGAGAAATTGATTCTAAAGATGTAAGGGTTTTATTTTAGAGCAAAATGGAGTAGACCCCATTAAAATAGCACTAAAATGGAAAGGAAGCTGAACAAATGGAGATGTGTTAGGCTGAACGTTGTTTGAAGTGAGACATTTTCCTTGAGATATTGATTGTTTTTTATACCGTACTTAACCTAAATCAGATCCTTAAAACCATAAAAAATCAACCCCTCAAAAAAACCCCAAATAAAAAATATATAAAGGGTTATTTTAGGACTGAGAATAACAGCCAGGATTTTCCTTCCGCACATTCTGCTTCCCCATAATAGTAGTGCATGCTTGTAAGAGAGGCATCTTGGCAGTAACAGATATTATTTTCTTTCAAGTTCATTTATAAGGTTAAAATCAGAAAGTTTGTGAGTTTTGGATGAAGTTTTTTTCACTTCTTAAATTTGTTTTAGCACAAAAGCGATGTGTTGAAAAGAAAACAATGGAGGTAAAAATTACGTGTTGGAAAAGTTTAGGGATGGAGCCATTTGAAAAATTGCCAACTTTCATAGAAAAATTCATACCCGTTTTAGAAATTTCAAACACTTGCATAAACATATTTTTATTCACAGTCATCTCACTGTGCTTTTATAGTACTCCAAGGAAGTGGAGAGTGAATTGGGGGGTTGGGAAGGTGGTGGGTCAGAGACATTCTCCTAGTTTGAGGAAAGTAAGACAATAAATTTGGTCAATTCCATAAAGGTTAGAGTTTATGAAACTCACAATTAGAAAAATCAGTTATCACTTGAGAACCACAATATAAATATAAACTATCTAGTCCTTTCCAGGGTGTAGCTACTAGAGCTGTTTCTACAGGGACATCAGGAGTAATCCCTTCTACTCCTCCAGAATTGTAAGGCCTCTACCATGACCTTCAGAGTTGACTGAAATTATGGCCTTTGATATACCATAACAGTTCCTTCAGGACACAAAGGCAGGAGAGAGTAACAAAAAAAAAAAATTCCTTCTGACTTAGAGAATAAATGTTTGTCTTTGTCATAGAGACTGTTAGATTAGTTCAGCTTCCATAATCTGTTTAATTATTGTCTTTAATGGGCCAGCCATTAAGTAAATTTGTTACTTTCTGTAAACATGAAGAGAATGATCTCCATTTTTTGCACCAGCCTGCCACCTTCTGAACCAAAATCATGTACCTATCTCAGTGATGTTCCTTTTCTTGCAGAAGAGATGCTATTACAAGGTGGAGGATGGGAGTGATTCCACCACTACTGTCTATTCTGCTACTGTGCTCCATTATCAGTGTGAGATAACTGTTGTCTTTGCCCCACTTTTCCCTTTTTTGACCATTGTTAGTGTAACCTGTGAGTTCTATGTTGAGGAACGCTCAGAAAGTTGGGATCAAGCTGAAGATGTAAGGGTTCATTTTTATAATGACAAACTGCATGTGTTAACGAAATGCTGTTTCCCTAATTGTCTCTGTGGCTGAAGAGAGACCTATTCCACTGAACTGCCCAAAGAGCTCATGGTGTTTGGAGGTGCTGTCACTTTCTGATGAAATAACAATTTGGCAGAGTAAAATCTTACCAAAATATAGAGGGAGCTGGGAAATATAACCAACTTCTGAATAAAGAGCCAAATTTATAAAGCTCCTTTGAAACACTTTTTGCTCAGAATTGTTTTTTCAATAAATACTTTAAACTTTAAGGAAGGGGAGACTCTAGATCTCAACAGAACCTAGACCTGACCTAAACCCCAGTACATTACTCAAATGAGTTATGACTTCTGTGGCACTTCATTTTTACCTCTCTTCAAGTGTTCTTTCTCCTTTTCTTTTTGTGTTATTTTTCTGCAGATTTTTTTTCCATTTACTGTACTCCCAGAATAAGAAGGGATGAGAAAATGTTCAACTCCTAGAAAGGGTTTTGACCCAGCAGTTGCTAGGTGATTAGATGTTTTGATGATGGGAAGGCATATAAACTGATAGTGAAAGCAGTATCCAAAATACAGCACAGGCAGGTGTGAAAATATGTGGGTGAGGAGCCTCTAATTTTATTCTCTTCATCTTTTGACATGAGACCATGAGTTTACAGCTTGCGTGGATACAATCTCGATGCCTGTTGCATGAGGATGAAAGGTGCTGGAAAAGCGTAAAGCTACCTTCAAAAAATAATTCCTTAAATTCCTCTTAGCTACAAGTTACAGCAAGAAACCAACCATTAGAGATCCTAATGAGGGTGGCAAAAAATGGAGAAAAATTAGCTTCTTGTCATCATGCTCTGTGCCTCAACATGGTTTCAAACACCCTGGTAGAAAATAACTTTACAGAAATCTCTCTCTTGTTTTTTCCACACGTTTCGTTCATCCTGAATCCATCATTTAGGAAGCAGGAAGCCATGAGGCAGAAGGGACACTGCAATGCAAGTCTGCTA
>NW_010182519.1:0-12480 GCF_000695765.1 Mesitornis unicolor | reverse complement strand
CTGAGTAGCAACAGGCTGTGGAGTGGACATACAGCTTTTTCTGGATGTGGCAAAAGGTTTCTTTCAGCCCCTAATTTGCAGTGTCAGAGTAACCCATTATCAAGACGATTAAATTTAAAGAGACTGCAGTAAATGCTAGCATACAGAAGACATCAAGCATCATTAAAATGTAATTGGAAGCAAAGCTTAATGAGGTAAAAGGAAAAAAATACCCAGAATCCTTTTGGGTTTTCTGCCCCTCCACCCGCCCCCCCCCTTTACTTGCTTTGCCTGAGCCAGCAACTACTGTATTGAAAATTATAATTTGCAAGCTGCATTATTATTTGCTGTTCCTTGCAGCAGCTAAAAAGACATGATGCTTTAGCGTAGCTTTGCAATGAATATATAATGTTATACTCACTGTAATTTTAGACTGAAGGCGGGAGTGCTTTTCTTTCTCAATGTCTAAAGTTTTTCATAGGAGTGAAGCTAATCTGTTTTTGCTCCTCCAGAGCAGATAGTAAAAAGGCCAAAAGGAAACATGTGTCTACAGCTTTGTGCTGATCAGTAGACAGCAGTGGGCTTTGAAGCAGCAATGTCCTGGATTCCCTCCTTTCTAAGGATAGCAAGGACAACGAAGCAGGGAAGCACAAAAAGAAAAAAGTCTAAAGTTTTTCATAGGAGTGAAGCTAATCTGTTTTTGCTCCTCCAGAGCAGATAGTAAAAAGGCCAAAAGGAAACATGTGTCTACAGCTTTGTGCTGATCAGTAGACAGCAGTGGGCTTTGAAGCAGCAATGTCCTGGATTCCCTCCTTTCTAAGGATAGCAAGGACAACGAAGCAGGGAAGCACAAAAAGAAAAAAGGACGGAGAGGGGAGCAGGAGCCATTGTGCCTAGCAAACCAGGATGAAACTGCAATGTCTCTGGTAGGAATATGGATAGTAAATGTAATGTTTGTATAGGAGGTAATAGCTCAATAAGGCAGTGGGCTGGCTTCCCAGGTCCTTAAAGACTACCTGCTGCAAAGCATCTGCAGTTCAGCTGGTACCATTGTGATAGGTGCTGGTAGAAGGTAGAGGCCCCTGGAGAGAAAGCTGCTCTCTTCATCTCTGTCTTGGGGGAAAGTTGAGGCCAAGACTAGATTTTGCAAAGCCTGAGCTGGTGTGGGTCGAGCTTCCTTTACTTTTTAATTATTTTTTTTTCACCACAAGTCTTGAAGTCAACACATTTTTTCTGGAGGAGAAAATGGACCAGTTCAGTTCACTGCATATCAACATCCTGGGCTTGAGTTAGTGATTCCTCTCCTTGTACACAGCTGTCGCTTTTCTGGAAGCATCATCATTCCAAGTCAAGGCCCACTCAGAAGTAGGCAAACAGCAGAAATATTTTTCCCAAGCCATCTGATCCAGTTAGGGTGCCAGGACCTGGCCCTTAAACTAGCCAAATGTATTACTCTCAGTTGGATCCATGATGGATTTTTGTTTTGGTTTTGTCATTTAGAATCAAAAGTCTTTGGTCCCCAATGATGACTCTAGATGTGAATTCTGTACCTTTTCTAGAGAATAGAAAAACTCCACCACTGAAGAAAGGTGACTGAGCAACAAATATAATACAAAACCTGCAGTGCAGGTTGCAGTTCAACCCTACCTAACACTGTTCACCATCTATAGTTTTAGTGACAAAAATCCCATTTTGAAAAAATAATGGTTTTAGAGATATTTTCCCTCTTTTCTCTTCTCTCATGTGGAACCTAGCCTACCAAGTTCAAAACCTCCATTCTGATCTCAGTTCTGATGGGATTTTGATAGCCAGCTTTATGCATTAAGTTTTTTATAAGGTTTTCTAAAAGCAACAAAGTGACCTCAGAGCTTCAGAGTGATTTCCAAACAATGTCTGCAGCAGCAGGGAGCCCTGAGGTACAAATGCCTGAGCTCATTTGGAGCCAGGAGATATGTCCACACAGCAGCAAACCCAGCTGTCCTGTCCTTTCATCCAGAATTGGTGTTTGCACCAGACTCTGCTGTACTCTGCGCAACAATCCAAAGAACTGGGCTTTGAAAGCTCCTAGTATCTGAGCCTTCTCTGAAAATTATGCCCTTCAACTTTTGTCTTCACTTTTATTACTGTTCCTATTCTCTGTCATGTCTGCTTTAATTTAAGTCCTCTAGGGATCAGACACTGTTCCTTATTAGGAGCTTGTACAATGTATAAAATGGCAGGGCTCTAATCTTGTACACTCTAGGATCAAGGAAACAACCTGAAGAAAGGAATTTTGTCAAAACATGCCAACAGAAGCTTGACTGAGTAGCACCTCTCACTATTGTAAAGGTAGTGTGCCTGATATATGAGAATACAAAGGAATCTTTGTTTATTTTTGTTGAATAGGTTCCTCTTGTTTCCTTGCTTTCTCTCATTTATTTTTAATTGCAAATACAGTGTCAATTTAATTCAATATGGGGAAGGATTACTAATCTGCAACAACTGGACAAGTAGAGCACTCTTAAGGATCATTAGCTGGGCTGCAGTTAAATGGAGGCCAAGGATTTGAATGAGCTTCAGCCTGAATTTTCCTTTCACCTTTAGAGTTGTTCTTATTGGCAAACTAGTCTACACTGTCTAAAAATGTACATCTTCAGGTCTCCAGCTGCTCAAACAAGACGTTTCAGTGACACAGTGTTGTCTTGTTATTGAATAAAATGCAAAGTTGCAGGATGCTGGTCATTGAATATTTAATTTTCCTGGGTTTATCAGAAGAATATTTCCCTTAAAACATAGAACTAAAGGGAGAAAAAAAAATCTACATAGCTACATGTTTTTGTTTCAACAGTGAATATAACTTTTCTTGTATCCCAAAAGCCTTTTATTAAGCTCTCTCCAAACTTTTCTTCGCATAAAGTACTATTGCACTTTTTAGATCCAGCATATCTATGAGAGACTGAGTCAAGTTTTCTGTCATCTGGCCATTATGTGATAATATGATCTAAATAATTACTGGGTGATTGGGGTA
Source organism: Mesitornis unicolor (assembly GCF_000695765.1). NCBI lineage: Eukaryota > Metazoa > Chordata > Aves > Mesitornithiformes > Mesitornithidae > Mesitornis > Mesitornis unicolor. The sequence continues at coordinate 9,494 of NW_010182519.1, read as the reverse complement.
ATGGAAAGGTAGAGGATTTATCTGTTTTATAGCATGGTGAAGGACAAAAGGAAACAGCTTGGTTTTTTACTGTGTTTCATCCACACTTTTCACCAAGGTTGAGATTATGATGCCAACACTTAAAAATAAGTTTGTGGTTTGGATAATTTTGGTTTGGACAGTTTTAAAAAGTAAAATATGAAGAACTGAGTTTCTTACTGCTTCTTCATTGCCTGCATAAGCCTCTGGTTTTAACAGACTAAAATTTTATGCACTACAGTCTTCAAATTGAATGTTCTTTTGATGCATATAACTGAAGGAAGTGTCTCCTTTCTCATAAAAATGAGATCCAAAGGATCTTTACAGATGATATGGCAAAGTTCTGTGCCTTGATGTGCTGATTATTTTTACATGTTACGCTTAGCTTTGTAGGGCAATCCTCAGTCTACTATACTTCTTGCTAAAAATAGGAATGTTGTGTACTAGAAAATTGTAGCTAACTTAAACATAATATTTTTTTTCCTATCAAAGATGTGTTTAGTCTTTTAAAAGGGAAATTGAAGGATGGACCTGAGGGTCTGTTGTCTTTTGAGGGGCATCTGAGACATTTTGAAAGATTTCTGTTTCTTTTTTCATGTTAAATGTTAAAATTTTCATCAGAAAGAAGAATAGAGAGAAAAGAGAATATACTTTTCGACCAACCTGTGTGGCAGGAAAATGAGCACTAAAAGTAACTATGTAGACGTTGATTATAATAGGTTTCCATTCCGTACTACAACACATAGACACCTCAGATATAGATGCTGGCAGTTTTGGATGGAGTCTGCAAAATTATTTGGTTCCATGTTGTAACACTGTACAATTTTATAGACTGAAAATCCAAATTTCAATTTCAATCACTGTGTATATATCTGAAATCTTGGAGGGTGAAATCATTTTACTCCTGGAATTCAGATCCAGTGGTATTGCTGCAGTTTGAAAGCATTTGGGATACCTTGGGATTTTCATTTTACCAGTCTAGTTCTCTATAGAGATTAACCATTGTACACTCGTGATTTTGCAGAGGCAACACTGAGCCTCATAAAGCTCCAGTACAGATAAAGTCTCAGCCCCTAACAGTGGCCTTTCAAAATTGAAGTTATATAGTAACACCTGGGGCTCTGGGTAGACCCTCTGGAAATATTTAGGAGAAAGTGCAGAGGTGAAGGAGAGGAAAGGGGGATAACAGTTAAGCATCAGTCTCCTCTTCCCTTCCCTCCCAACTTCCCCCCTCCAAAAAAAAGATAAAAGCTCTGTATACACATTATCATAGAAATAGGTTGCCCTGCAGCTGCTCCACTCCAGATATATTAACAGCTCTGGGATTCAAGAAACCATTGGACAAGCATAAGCTTAAAGCCAGCAGAATGACCGCAATGGACTTTTTCATTAACAACAGGATAAGAGAGGAAGGATTTACTCAGGCGGAACAATTAAAAAGCACGGGGCTGCAATAAAAGGGAATGAGACTTCAACTCTTTCTCCCTCTGTCTTTAGAAGGACTCTTTCTCCCTTTCTGTCTCTCTCTTTTTTCCTTCCTTCTTTCTTTTGTGGTGGTGCTCTAATCCAGGGCTCCCAACGGGCTAGCATTACATCTTCCCTTGAATTAGCATTCCCATTCCCTGGAGAGGGCCGCTGTGGTGATGACTAAGGGAAGGGGTGATAAATGTTAACAGAAACACTTTTGCAGAGTGCTGATTTTTCTGTTTGTAAAGCACGCACCTGCACAAAAGATGCCGAGTGAGAGAAAATAGCTCCATCTCGATGGGAGACAAACGCACCCGGAGACACACAGTTACTTAACATACAGGCATGGCCTGTACTAGTATCACGCTGGGAGTTGTATGGCAGAGCAGGAAGGAGGAGAGGAGCAGTGCAGGGTAGATAGGACTTTTGATTTGGGGTTAAGGCCATAGATCGTGTTTTGGAGCACTGGCACACAGCCCCATTGCCCTTTCCTTGCATGATCTTGCGCATCTCACTTTCTTGCTTTGTGCTTGCATCAGTGTGGTTCATCAAGTGGGGACAGGCAGCTGAGGTAAAGGGATTTTGAGTCCCTGAATACCAGTCACACTCCAATGCTGCATTCACCTTTACAGAGAAATTCAGCTCATTTCTGAATCCCCATATTGTTACACATGGGATTTAAGGAGTTGGAGGGTGCCCATAGGTGATAAATTTGAAGCTGGAGCCAGTGCTGTGGGGCCTATATATGAAGATTAATATGAACAAACTAGAACACTGGCCCATCCAGAACTCCACAGGGTGTTCCTGCTGCGCACCATGAGCTCTAACACAGAGATATATCAGAACATGTGTAACCCCATCACAAAGACTGAGTTAGGAAGGCCAGGAGAGTGGAATCTTGGCCTCACACTGGGGTGTGCTCATCTTTAGGGAAGTACTTTGCTGCAGGGGCTGTTACTTTTTAAATAAATACAGTTGATTTTTGCTTTGGTATTGAAATAAAAATGATAAATATGAGCAATGCATCCACATTTGATGAATTGCAGGGCTAAATGTTCTCATGCATATGTCTGAACCGCTTTTTTCCTGAGTCACCCATTCTTGGCACCATCAACTTTTGGGCTCTCTATTATTCATGGCCATACTGTATTTGCAGCATTTTTAGCTGAATGGACAAAGTAAAGCCATGGACTTTTTCTGGGAGAAAGGTCAGTGCACTTCCCATATCATAGATTCAGAAAAGAGTAACAGACATGTTCATGCTGGTGATGGATGAATAAAACTTGGGAGAGGTTTAGTTTGCTTATGATTATAGCTTTGCTAAGGATTTGATCTAAGTATATTGCATTATAAGAGCGTACCAGGCCGCCACGAACTTTAGATTGGTTTGAAATCCTGCGACTGATTTTTTTTTTATGATAGCACTAAATTGTAGCCTCTTTCTAAAGTTACTATTGTAAACCAAAACATTATATAATGGGGAAAATATTGATTTGTGTGTGTGTGTATATATGAGTCACCCAAAGTAGGAGAAAACCATGGAAGAAAACAATGGATTTACCAATTAAAGATTGAAAAAGTAGAAAAAGAGGAAAAGGCTAAAACTTCCTGTCCTTAGTAGAGTGTCCTCTGAGTTCACTTCTTCAGTGCTCTTAGGCCATGTTGGAGAGTGTGGGTATGACCTGGCTCTGATCCCCTTTCTTGAGGCAGAGACTTAGCTCCTCAACATTATTGTATGTGCCTGGAGAAGGAAGGGAGGAAAGAAAATATTTTTTTAATCTGCTTCCATGTCCTCAGGCAATCAGGTTGGTTCTTCAGCAGCGATGACCATGTAACAGGGAGAGGACAGGACAATAAAGAGCCAATCTCCTGCTACCTAGCAAGGCAGGCTCATCATTCGGTTTAGATTGTACAGTCTCAGGTTAAAGCTGGTGTTCTGATTCTTCTTTATATGAAAAGTTGGACTGAAAATAAGAAAATCAGAGCAAGAAAAATACCATTGAACTGTCCCAGCTATCAAATTTTCTTTAGGATCCTTCATGGCTATATATCTCACATTTCTTCAGAGGTTCTTGGAGAATATTGCATAGGCAGGTGTTTGAAAGAAGATGGGTACATCTAAGAATCAGAGTCATTTGGCTTTCAAGGTGTCCTGAAAAGAGAAGCCAGGGTGCCTGTCTCTGGGCTTCAAACTGCAGATCATGTTCATGTTGTGATACGCTGGAAAAGTCATCCAAACACTCTCTTCAGAATGAGTTTCAAGCCTTGACAAATAGCAAGCACTCTGAGCCAGCAAAGCCACTGACTTCATCCAGAGAGGGAAGGAGAAGAGAGGCAAAGGCAATGTTTAATTAGGAAGCTAATTTCATGACATCATGCCTCCTGGCCTTTATTCCATTAATGAAGCTGAAAGTAGGCCACAAACTACAGGGATTTATTCTTCCCTGTTGGGACCATGTTATATCTGTCTGTCTGCTTGCATGGAAAATGCAACATCATTCCCAGTTGTTAACTTATTCCATAAACATTCGCCATCCACTCAACTCTTCCTGTAGCCTCATTTATACTGCATGCCTAATGCCCCGTATAAATTTGCTTTCTCTGCATACTAATGTGGGCATCTTTTTATTATATTTTTTTAAAGCAATGGGCATAGAAAGAGTAGCTACAGCCACCTCTGAGGATTTACCAGTGGGTTAAACTCAGAGTATAAGGGCAGCATCCCAAGGTACCAAGAGCTCCTGAAATAGAAATGGTGAGATGGGAGAGGAAAGAATTAATGTTGGTTTTACCTGTACTGTGGGATAAACACTGAGGTCCTGATAACTCAGTTCTTATGTGGAGAGGGATGAGGCAGAAGACGACCCTGAAAATTAGCTGGACCTGTGTTTGGAAGAATGCAGATCAAAATGCCTCAAGACCTGGCCACTGCTCTGACTCTGGCCTCCTGGTGTTCTATGATAAGGAAGCTGTAGTGGTGCCTGCCTCCTTCCCTCCCCAGCGTCTGCTGCTCCCCACAGACAAGGTGGCAGAGCAGAAGGCACCTCTGCTCCGTGACGCTACAGCTCACAGCCCGGTGTCCTAACACAATGTGCAACAGATGCCAGCTCAGGTTTCTGCTGGAGCCCTGCTCTGCTGAGATGCTGGGAAAGAAGGCAGCTCTGTTGCTATCGAGGCACTTAGCTGGGTTAGAGGAGAGGGATGTCTGAAGTCAGCCCCGCATAAATCACCAGAGCTCCCTAGTCAGGACAGCAAAGGACGTGTTTTGATGATATAAGTAAATAGCTCCAATGGCGAGCTGCCACAAAAAGGGGCAGTGTTGTGTCCTGCCCTTAGCTGCACGTTCGTGCTTGCTCTGTTGCACCAACATAGCATTCGTCAGGCTTGAGGTGAACCAGCTCACACAGCTGATCTGACCAGACCTGGTGTAGACTCATGGAATCAGACAGACACCAGTGCCATCCTGAGAAAAGGGTAGGAAAAGGGATTTTGACTCCTGCTGCTAAGAAAAGCTGTCCCGTAGATCTGCAGTGACAAGTGAAATCCCATATCTCTTTCCCAGACTGCACAGAAACCAAAGTAAAGGCTGGAAAAGTGAACTAGGATGTGAATCCTGTACCTCAGTGCTGAAAACTGTGAGGTACAATTAAAAAATGCAGTCCTCCTAGCTCAGGCATGCACCCACCCTCTCCGTATGAGCCGTATCAGCACACGTTACACCAAACTGCTCCAAAGGCCTGCTCAGCAGTCAGCTGGGTATATTCATAGATGTTAAAGCCCTGAGGACTACTGCAATAATCTGCTTCGACCTACATAACATGGGCTGGAGAAATTCACCCAGTAATTCCTGGACTGAAATGAATTGTTCTTCCTGGAGTAATTCCATTGAAACTAGGACTGAGTTGAATGTGTGTGTGTGTTTTGTGTGTGCGTTTTGTGTGTGCTCATGTTTAGCTATGCGTTGTGTTGTGGTTAATTCTTTCTTCATCTCCCATTAGTGGCCTTTTACCTTCTTCTGAACATTTAAGCCCTTGAGGATTTAACAGTATTCAGAGAATGCAAAATTCAAAGCTGTAAGCATGACAACTTGAAATATCACCACAAAAAATATATTTGGTTCATCCCAGAGGACAGAACCATAATAGCATGTGTCAAACTCTGACCAGTCACAGTGAAAAGCTGTGGTTCAAATTTCAGATATGCATCTTTGAAACCAATTGAATACATATTGCTGGGTTTTGGTGCTTGCCTGCTTAGAAACACCAGCTAACACTGGTGAAGTCAAGACCAGCGCTTTCTGGCATTCATTCCCTTTTTGCAGTGAAAAGATACGTTCCGGATCAGCTTCTGAACAGAGTGCAATCATATTTTTATCATGACGTTCCTTTATGGTGGGCATCTATTCATTCAAAGCAACAGAGCCCTGGACCAGGCTGCCCAGAGAGGTTGTGGAGTCTCCTTCTCTGGAGACATTCAAAACCCGCCTGGACGTGTTCCTGTGTGACCTGGTCTAGGTGATCCTGCTCTGGCAGGGGGGTTGGACTGGATGAGCTTTCGAGGTCCCTTCCAACTCCTAACATTCTGTGGTTCTGTGATTCTCCATCTGTCCTGCTCGGACTGTCCCATGTCAGCTGTCCCATGTCTGCATGCAAGATGCAAACCAGTGACCCCAGATTTGAGAAACCTGTGTGTCTTCTGAGCTGGCAGGCACCAAGGAGATGTATTTAGGCTGTGATGAAAAATATATCAGTTTATTCAGAATTTGACCACAGAGTCTGTGTAAGGGATGTTTGCAAATTGTACTCAGTATTCATGTGGAAGCTCCCTCCTTTCCAGGGATGTATGGTGTCTTGAGATGATAAGCTAGATGGGGCTACCACTTACTGCAGGCCATAGATAAAATCCAATGGGATGGAAACCTCTAGGTAGAAGGATTAGCTTCTCAGTGTCAAGGCATCTCCCTGCATTGTCTATTCTAACGGAAAGTTCCTTATATCTTTAATCTGTAGCATAAGGCTCTTGTTCTTTCATAAGGTCTAAGCTACCTCTTGGCTTATGCTTACAGTCCTTCATATGAATACTGCCATGCTTATTCCTGGACTGAGTACGTCCATAGGACAGTGCTGCTGCTTTTCCCTTGTCCCTGGACTTTCTCTGCCAGATGGAGATGTCTGATGAACATGCGGTCCACTGAGCAGCAACTGAAGTTCCAAAGGAGCACAGTGACATGGTGCTGTGTAGGGGTTTCTGAGCTTAAGAACCTCAGGGATGCCCTCTGCCCATGACAGGGTGCAGAATTCAAAGGATAACTCACATGCTTCTCTATCCACTCTCATCATCACAAAACACATCCCCAACTCTGAGTGCTTATCCCCTTCATATCCGCTACTCCAGGCTCTCCTCCTCCCACCGTGTTCTCATCTTTGGGCGAGAGCAGTAGGAACCAAGAATCCAGCACAGGCCCTTCTGCTCAGCAATGCAGAATGCTAAGACGGGGTCAACCAGCCTGGCTCTTGTGTGTTGTTTTATAAATACATCCTCCAGTCACCGGGTCAGCCACATAAAGACTTCTTTCTGAAATACGGGAGCCTGACAAGTGCTTAGCAGACGGCCCGACATCCTGAATCCGGTCTCTGTGAGATTCTCCTCTCAGCAGCGCCGGCACACGCTGTTCTGATGGTGCAGTGCCAAGTGACTTCTGGGTCAGTGCTGATCTTTGGAAATAAGTCTCAGTGGGGGATTGATGACAGAGTTCTTCTGACCTGAGGGAAATCGGTAGGAGGAAGGCACCAGACGTGGAGTTGGTCTGCAGGGGGGGGAGAGGGAAAGGGGGTGGGGGTGGATGGAAGACGAGCGACTTGAATATTAAATCCTCTTGAGCCAAGGAGCACGGTGAGGCAGCCGAGCCTTTAGCTCTCTTCTATACAAACTCTTTTCCAAGGAAGGAAAACAGCTTTAATCTGCTAGAAGAATCCCAATTTGTGTTTGAAAGCATATGTTTGCGCTGGGAATCCAGCAAACAGCGCTGCATTGCTTAACTAGTAGGTCAATGCTGTGGACTGGGAATTCAGCTCTGCCTTCAGTGTAGAGAGTTTATCTACACAGATTTATGCTGTCGTGGTGGTAAGGAGGAGCAGCATTTGAATGGGGAAGGCCTGTAGGATGCCGGCACTCCATAAGGCTTACCCAGACCTGCTCCTCACTCTGAAAGTTGACGAGGTTTGCAGGACTCACTTATGTCTCTTGCTGCTTTTACTGAAGAACTATTTTTGCCCAAAATTAGGGACTGCCCTTTTGCCTGGCCTAAGGATGGTGGCTGGGTTCAGCTCTAACATTAAAGAGCTGTTGGTCAAACAAGTGAAAGGGAAGCAGCCTGATGGCAATATTAGCAGCTGCACCCTCAGGCAGGAGCCTCCTAAAACTACTGAGGGTATATAGATTAAAGTCTCAGGGGTTATTTTGTTATGACAGATCTGAATTTTGCACAGTTTGTCGCTGAAGACTTGTAGTGTCCTCAGAAGGAAATAGCTTCTGAGACGGGTCCCTGTGTGCATATGCTATAGGAAGCCAAATGTGGAAATCATGGTGTACAGAGCAAATTCATCCTTCATCCCACTGCCTCTTCCCTGCTCCTGGCTCAGTCTCTGAAGAATTTCCCTTTTTCCTACAAGCCAAAGCAATTATTTGCCCCAATAGCTCATTTAGATCAGAAAAGCTTAACAAATGGTTTCTCCAAATTGAGAAAGAAGAAACGGAAGGTTTAATCTGAGATGTGTATTATGTTAGGAAAACCAACAACATAGCCTTCATGTTTACCTTTTTATTTATTTTCATCTAGGCTCATTTTGATTTAGTTACTTAGGGACAGCCTCATTTGTGCCTGTCCTGTTTTGGTTTTGGCTGAGATAGAGTTAATTTTCTTCCTTGTAGCTGGTATCATTATAGATTATAAATCATTAAGACTTAATATAAGAGCAATATGATAACATTTTTGTTTTAGTTGCTGCCAAGTAGTGCTTATTCTAACTCAGGCTTTTCAGCTTTCCATGTTCTGTCAGTGAGGAGGTGCATAAGAATCTGGGAGGGAGCAGAGCCAGGACAGCTGATCCAAACTGGCCAAAGGGATGTTTCATACCATATAACATCATGCTCAGTACATAAACTCAGAGGAGTTGTCCAGTAGGCTGTGATTGCTGCTCAGGACTGGCAGGGTGTCAGTTAGTGGGTGGTGAGCAATTGCACTGTGCATCACTCATTTTGTATATTCTTTTATTATTATTATTACTACTACTGTTATTATTATTTCTTCCTTTATCATCCCATTAAACTGACTGTATCTCAACCCATGAATTTTCTCACTTTTGTTCTTCTGATTCTCCTTCCCATTCCACTAGGGAGGGGTAGCGAGCAAGTGATTGTGTGGTGCTTGGTTGTTGACCAGGGTTAAACAGTGACAATGAGCAAAGTTTACATAGGGTGTTTTTAACAAGTAGGCAAAAATTAGTTTGTCTAAAAAACCCCCACAAAACCAAACCAAAACAAAACAACAAAGAATATGAATTATATCATGATATATTACTTTCGAAATAAAAGGTAGAAGTTATGCCTCTCCCCACATCCTATGTGAGAACACAGTACAGCACTGTATGCAGAAGCACAGTAATGTAGTAACTGTTTATTACTCCTCTACTCTCCAAATTATCCCTAACTTTGTCCCATAATGCCATTCTTTTTATTTAAAGGTGTGGGTATAGGAGCAAATTCTCAGAATTTCCATAAATATTGTATAGGCAGGTACAACCTGCTGCAGGCAAGACAAGGAATAAGTTGTTCTCCTATTCTTTATCAGATTTGCCCAGCTACTTCTCTGCATAAGATGAGGCAAGGCAGGAGTTTCCTTGACCTCTCACACTCATGGAGCAAGCATGCATTGCCTTAAGAAGAGTTTGTGGCCATCTCCAGCTTTTTCTCTGGAAAGAAACCATTTCTTTCTTGGTGTGTAGAGAGAC
>NW_010182518.1:0-1582 GCF_000695765.1 Mesitornis unicolor | reverse complement strand
TCCAACCCTCATCGTCTTTTTGGTCCCCTAAAAGCTTGTCTTGATTCAAAACATCAAAGCACCTCCCTTTCAAGACTGACAGGAAGGACAAAACACGCAACACAGCCTAGTTTCCTGGGCACCAGAGCAGGTTAGATAAAGGGTAACAAACAGCTAGAGAAAGCCTTGAAGATGACACTAACTTCGCAGATTATGCCAAGTGGAGGAGCTTTATGCATTCTTGCTTTCTCAGAAGAATCCATTAGCTTAATCAGCTTCCTTTTCTATGGAGAAATATCCTTGCAGACACAGCAACAGTCAGCACAAGTCTTTTGTGAGATGTAAAACTATTTACTAGTGTTTTGCCTGTACAAAGGTACTGCATCAATACAACATTCTGCAAGGAGAGGCCTTGAAATTCTCATCTGGGAGTATGAAGCTGGATCCTGAAGAGAGATCACAAGTCTATTTATCTACACATCAGTTTATCTGAGACATTGCAGAATAACAACTAACTTTAAAATTAACAAACCCTTTGGTTTGGCTTCCTTGTGTTTCAGACCTAAATATGCATTTCCTTTTGACAGAAGGATCTTCCTCTTCATCGGAGGAGCTTTCTATTGTCAAGTCAATAACGTCAACTTTCTTCTTGTTTACCTCAGTGGCCACCATCACAGAACATGGTTTGTTAACAACACTGGAACCTAAACGAGAAAATATCACTGTTTTTTTAAAGGCTGTTGACATCAGCAGTTTTAATTTGCAACAGAACCAGGAATTCAAATCCTGTTTTAGCTCATTTTCCTGGTCTCTACAGAGAGCGTTATGGTCCAGGAACTGTTTTATTAATATTCTGTCTCATGCTGAGATTATTAAAGCACAAGCTTTAATCTTCACTTACCAGTTTAAGGACCTAACCAAGAGCAAACTTTTGTTTTCTTAACTGATATTATAAAGATGGCTCACAAATGCATACTTAAGAGATACAACCCTTTCTTTTTAGTTTAAACTACAAGTATTAAGCCCTCCACAAAACAAACATCAACATCCACACACATTATCCAAGCTATAACTAAGTCTCCAAGACTTCTTGTTGGTTTGCAACCAGTACCCTGATGTACATACTTTCTATTTTGGTGCACTGTGGACTGGAGACTTTCACAGCTTCTTTCCTTGGCCTCATGGGGCACCAGGAGCCATCTTCTTGGAATTTGATCTCATCTACATCTGAACATTCATTAAGGATTTCCATAAAGAGCCTGAAAAATAAGGTTGAGGAGTTTCAGTTTTGATTCCAAGTGAAATTTTTTTTTTCTAATTGAAAAGGAGACAGTTGAAAAGCTAATTATGATCACCTTTGACCCACTGCATGTACTCACTTCCCTAGTTCATCTTACCTGAAAGCCTGTAATTACAGCCTTCACAGACATCAAAACCTAAAAAGAAAACCCGAACTTACCCATATTCCACTACAACATTACTGCAATCTATACATTTCCATACATAAGCAGAAATCATCATGTTTTGAGAATCAAGTTTGTTTATGAGCTAAAGAATTTAAAGTTAATAGCTTCAGAAATTGTCCTGGTTTGAGCTAAATAGA
>NW_010182517.1:0-25973 GCF_000695765.1 Mesitornis unicolor | reverse complement strand
CGAGGAGAAAATAACTTGCGCTCCAGACTCTGACATACTTGTCAGCTTGCTTTGACAGGAATTTGAGCAGGGGATCAGACTAGCGAGCTCCAAAGTACTTTCAACCATATCTATTGATATCGTTGATACACATATGTAATACCAACTTCTGTGATTTGTTTTGCCTAATCTAGTCCATCTTTCCAAAAAACCAACCAACTAACCAAAAACTACTCCACAGGTTATCTCCTAGTATGGTAGCCACCATTCACTGTGTCCTACCTGTAGTTAGATGTGTTAACTTCTCTAGATGAGAATCCAAGTCAGTAGTCTCTCAGGTGAGCTTGGGTTTCTGAGCTCTTCATCTCTTTCCTGCTTCCTAATTCCTTGTGTGCTTTGACCTTTAATTAAGCAAGTGAATGGATTGAACTGGCAATGCTTATTCAGCTGGCTTGGCTCTGCTCCCAGTTCTCCTTTATCTGAGCCAGATACATTTTCTACTGCATGAGGGTGTTCTTTTAGCAACCAAATCCAAGACAGGTGGTAGGTCAGGGTTGGGTGGATGAATGTATAAAGTCAGTGAGTGTTTTTGCCGACTTGTTTTGTCTGGCAATACTCTCGGACACTATGCAAAGTGCCTTAAATATTAGTCTTGCTTTTGTGGTTTATGTACTATGTACTGAACAGTTTTTTTAATTATGTGGTATATATGAAACTTTTGTGATTACTTAATTAGAATATTACTGTGGAGAATTTGAGGCAAAAGAGGTATTATTTTCCAAATTATTATATTTTTACTTAACAGTGCAGCTTTGAGCTTTAAGGGAACATGCTAGCTTCAGATTTGCAACTGACAGGTAAAGTTGATGCTATTAGATTTTTATTGGAAAGCTGGAAGAGTTTCCTCTAAAACTAAATGGAAAACAAGTGTACTTAAATGTTAACTAACACCTTTCTTTTTAACTCAGTCTCCTTTGGGACAGTTAAGATTTCTAGAATATTTGAAATATATACTAAGAAAGAAGATTTTTCTTTTTTAGTAGTGTTTTTGAGAACAATTATATGTAAAAAAAAAAAAAAAAAGGCAAAATTAAGGACTGATTAATGAGTACTCTATCATAGTTTAAATACGGTGTTAAGTATTTTCACTGTTTTTCTCTGCAATTCCTACAAAAACCTGTTGTTTTCTTACACTAAGTAAGGATGGCTTGAATCTATGCATTGCTCAAAGGACTTTAAAAATATAGAAAAGAAATTACGTTTTTTTTGTCCTGAAAGGGAAATTGTATTTCTTTTATTTCTCATTTTATAAGGGTATATAGCTTTAATTATTAGTCTCCAGTATTTAATTTGATAATGTGTTCTTCTGTCTAGTCCATTCCATCAGGAATAATTCTGTTAGTGTTCCCCCAGTTTAGTCTGAATGAGAGGAGTTCATGACTTTTTTCTGTGGTCACTGAACATTGTACCAGGATGTGGTGTGTTGACCCTGGCTGGAGGCCAGGTGCCCACCAAAGCTGCTCTATCACTCTCCTCCTCAGCTGGACAGGGGAGAGAAAAATATAACAAAAGTCTTGAGTCAAGATAAGGACAGAGGGATCACTTGCCAATTACTGTCATGGGCAAAACAGACTCAACTCAGGGAATTTAATTTTAATTTGTTGCCTATCAAATCAGAGTAGAGTAATGAGAAATAAATGCAAATTTTAGAACAGTTTCCCCTCACTTCTCCCTTATTTCTGGGCTCAGCATCACTCCTGATTTTCTCTACTTCCCCCCACCATGTAGCATGGGGGATGAGGAATGGAGGTTGCAGTCAGTTCATCACATGTCTCTGCTCCTGTTTCCTACTCATGCTCTTCCCTTGCACCAGTGTGGCAGGAAGACAAGAGACAGTTCTCCACGAACTTCTCTGTGACTCCTTCCTTTCTTTCTCCTGGCTGCAGTTCTTCACCAACTGCTCCAGCATGAGCCCTTTCCACAGGGTGCAGTCCTTCAGGAACAGAAGTCCCTTGCAGGGTCCCTTGCAGGGTCACAACTCCTGCCAGCAAACTTGCTCCATGGAGTTCCAGGTCCTATCAGGAGCCTGCTCCAGCATGGGCTTTCCACAGAGTCATGGCCTCCTTTGGACACATCCACCTGGTCTGGCACCGGGCCCTCCATGGGTAGCAGGTGGACATCCTGCCTCACCCTGATCTTCACCATGGACTGTAGGGGAATCTCTGCTGTGATACCTGCAGCAGCTCCTCCTCTTCCTTCTTCACTGACCTTGGTGTCTGCAGAGTTGTTTCACATATTCTCACTCCTCTCTTCTGGCTGCTGTTCTGCCAGTTTTTTATTCCCCTTCTTAAATATGTTCTCACAGAGGTGCTACCACTATCATTGATTGGCTCAGCTTTGGTCAGCAGTGGGTCGATCTTGGTTCCAGCTTGCATTGGCTCTGTTGGACATGGAGGAACCTTCTAGCAGTGTCTCACAGAAGATACCCCTGTAGCCTCCTCTCCACTACCAAAACCTTGCCATGCAGACCCAATACACAGGAATTACATTTCAGTCATCAGATCACTCCATCAGTCTTGGGAACTTTAGGCAGCAATGTCTTGAGCTTGTATTCCTTAATGATGGATGTCATCAGAAGCAGGAGTGAGCAAGCTGAGCATCACCACAGACTGCCTTAGGACTTGGATAGGCACACAATCAGTGCTCAGGTTCTTTCCACTCTCAGTTTTTCTGCATATGTGAAGAGTTTTAAGATCTTACAAAGTTCACAGTGCAGAGTTTCTGGATCAAGTTTTTTTCCTTCTCTTCAACAGTTTTGGCTTGGGTTTTGTTTTGGTAGTCATAAAGCTGTTTAGCATTCACGTATTCTTTCATCACACTTGATTTGAGCCTTTTTTGATAGAAATTTTGTACATAACCTTCAGAATCTTGTGAGTATCTGTGTAATTAAAATCCTTACAAGTTTTTTGACACCTAATCCTACTCGCTTTCAGTTTAATTTGCACTCCTTTTCAAAGCATCCCTGAAACCTGTATGTGTTCTGAAGTATTGCACAATGTGTCTGCTGTCAGCAGTCCTGACTCTACATATGCAGTGATGCAAGATGTGTTGCCATTATCACTTCAGAATGAGATATCATGGTTAGACAAAAACACAGTCTAATAAAAACATCTGCTTAATCCTGGACAGAAAAGCAAAGTGAATGTTATGGATTGTAAGAAAAAATATTGCAATGGTAAGCAGGAAAATGTGGTGCCACGTTAATCCACATATGGATTTTGGGTTTCTAATCTCAAAAAGGTCATAGTAGAGCTGCAAAAAGTGCAAAGAAAAGGGACACAGATGATCAAAGGTCTGGAATAGCCACTGTAAAAGAGATTATGCTTCTGTTTGCTTTAATCTGGAAGGTGATGATTGAGGGGGAAGTACGATAGCACATAGTCATGAGAGACTCATGCAAGGTGAATGGGGAACAGTATTGGCGTTCTCTCTATTTTCTAATATAGGAACTAAAGAAAACTTGCAATTGGGATCTTAAAAATTAACAAAAGGTAGTACTGCTTCCTGTAGGATTAAGTTCACCTGTGAACTCCGGGCCATAGGGTCCTGGTTTTACTTGCATTAAAAAAGAGACTGGACAAATTAGTGGAAGAAAAATCCATTGAGAGCTATTATGTTCAAAAGGTCTGCTCCTGGCTCGAAGTCCTTGGGCTGTGAACTGCTATAGGCTGCTTCTGTGACCAAATGTTTTAGTTAGGTAGACTTTTAGTTTGAATTGAGTCAGGTTTTGCTTTATATACTGAAAATACACACGTGGGTACTTTTCTGTATCGTAAGTTTTTACCTGTTGGCTGTAGAAGTTTATCTTGGCACTCTTACTTTTGTGTGAGAAACCGTATGACTCTAAATTGACTTTGAAGCAACAGCTATTTCTTTCAGCAGATTAAAAGTACACAGTATTAGCTTTCAGTTATGAGGTTAATTTTCAGTCTCTGCTGTTTATTTGATTGGATGCAAATATGTTCATATTAATAAGTACAAGAGTTAAAAATAAATGGTAATTTTTCAGATTTCAGAATTCATTTTGGGCATAAAGTCCTTATTCAAGCTCTTATTTTTAGCTGTATGAATTATAAAATATATAGTATTTAATACTATATATTTCATTTCTTTAACCTCAGCAGGGTTTACTTGTGTCAGTCTCAGTGTCTGTTTGTATCTCTAATTGTACTTGATTTAAGAAATGTTTTGGAATTTATTCTTGATTAAGGAAGATAATAATATTAACAATTTAAAAAATTCTGCTCCTATTTTTGAGTTACATCCTGCTCCATTTCAGTGTGAGTTATTGACTTTTATCATAATTTCCTAACATAAGTCTTATCCTAAGCGTATCTGATTAGGATTTACATTGTCTTGTTTATGTATTATGAAATATGCATCCTTAAACAGAGAGCATATGCAAAAAGGAATTTTTCACTCACTCATAAATGCTTTTTTAAAATATAAAAATTAATTACATTCTGTAATTTGGTGTAATGTTGGGTTTTTTTTTTCTGTGTGTGCACACTTTTCACTATAGAGAAACTTGTTAGTAACTGGCCACAAAATGGAATATATAGTCTTAGGAGCTTTCATGCTAAAAATCATGTATGATTTTTTTTTTCTCATTTTCAGATCAAGGAGAATTATTGACAGGTTATAAGACTTACAAGTCCTTTCACATTTTTAATTGAATAATTAATTTCTATGACAAAACTGTGGGGTTAATGGTGCTGGTATAATATTAGTTAATTATGCTGTAATCATTCTGAAGGTTAGAATGTTTCAAATAGTATGTCATTCACAAGTAAAACAGTCTTTTCTACTTTGACTTTTTATACATTTCGTTTCTAATATTTATCTAAATTGCAATTGAAGATAGATACATATTTACACACACAAATATTCGATCTTGCTGTGTACTTAAGTCACTGCAGTTGTCTAAAATTCAGGTGTTACCTAATCTACTTTCCATGTTAACTCATGTTTGTTTATTTTAATT
This sequence comes from Mesitornis unicolor, assembly GCF_000695765.1. Classification (NCBI taxonomy): domain Eukaryota; kingdom Metazoa; phylum Chordata; class Aves; order Mesitornithiformes; family Mesitornithidae; genus Mesitornis; species Mesitornis unicolor. Next base: position 20,950 of record NW_010182517.1, on the reverse strand, counting down.
GGGAGTTTGATTCATCTAAGGACTCTTGTTTGCATAAAAAAAATGTTGGAAACTTCTGTTTGAGTAGACTTCTTTGAAGGTTTTTCAAGCTTTCTTTGACTGTTGTGGGTTACTTAGACTCCATATGAAATCTGATTTTTGTCATAACTTATTGCCTGTAGGTCTGTTTTTTAAATATGGTGGTGATCATGTTACTTTTTGTACAGGCAACTAGAAAGAACATTAAAAAGGCTGGACCAGGTCAGATCAAGGGTCTTGGTTAGCCTATATTTTTGTATCTGATGGTGACCACAAGTGAGTATCTAGAAAAAAAATATCAGGAAGAGTAAGCCTCTCTGACATATCCACCAAGTACATTCTCTACATCCAACTGTTTTCAACTCAAGACCTTTCTGAGCTGGCTCTAGATACTATGTGTTTAGTATTCACAACAGACAGCTTTTCCATGGCCTTGTTCAACCCCCTTGTAGGCCCATTTAAACTGCTTGAGTTCCCAACACAATGGCTATGCCTGGCTTTGCATAGTGCAAAGAAACAGCTCCTTTTGTCTGTTTTGAACATGGCTTCTATCAGATTAATTGAATATTCCTTATTTGTATATTCAATAAATCAGCAAACAATGGATCTTCATCCACTTATGACACCCTTGATTTTATAAATCTCAAGATTTCTCCTTCAGTTTGATAAATAGTTTTCTGGACTACAAAAGTATCTATAATTAGATGTTTTTAAATAGAAGCTGTTCCACACTTTTGATCATTCTTGCTGCTTTTTCAGAATATTTTGCATTTTCACGTAGAATTTTTGAGAAGTAGGACCGAAGTGGAGTGTTCAAAGGGTGGATGAGCTGTGGGTTTTTACAGTGGCATACTGTACTGTTGATTTTTTAATTATTATTATTTTTCCTTTGCTTACATTTTACTTTGGTTTTTTGACTGCTATAATTGAGCTGTCATTTGTGAAACGGTCTTTCCTAACCCAAGATTAGTCTATGAAGTTAGTTAGGAAGTTTTTTTCCCCACCGTGTACATGGCTTTATGTACATTGAATTTCAGATGCAACTTCAGATACAATCTTTCACCCTCCATTTACATGCATTCCCTATCTATAAGCAAGTTTCAGAGAACTCAATGTTTAACATCATACATATCCATAGGATTTGTATTACATTAAATTTCTTTTAACTCAGTCATTATAATTGGACACACTTATTTTTCACACTTATTAGAGAAAAAATATTTGGGAGGTGGTTGGGGATGGGTAAAGGGATAATTGCACACCCTTTTAATTAGAGATTTAACTGATATCATCATCTTCAGAAATCGCATTACTTCTGTCACACCCCTTTCCTCTGAATGTTCCTTAGCATTTGCTGCCTTTCTCCTACATTTTAATTTAAACAATGCAGCAAAAGTCGTTAATCTTCTGGATCAATAGCTGGTTCTGCTGTGAATAAAATTAAACAAATTAAGTTTTTTATCTTTCATCCTCCATCCTCCCCCACTTTTCTCAGTAACTGGTAGATCTTGCCTCCCATTCTTTAGGCTTTTTTGTCATTGTCACATTTCATTTTACTTAGTTCTCCTACAATGTTTTTAAGTTTGTAGTAGTCATACATATGTGTGTGTGTGTGTGTGTGTCTGTATATACATACACATAAATAAACAGACACACACACACATATATATATATATGTATATATATATATATTTGTGACATTATTTATGTGAGAAATCTTCATGTCTTTGTGACCTCATAAGCTGACAGGGCTGCTCTTGTTTGTAACTGCTACATGCCCCAGGGCTGGCTGGAGTGCAACCACCCCAACTGGGCCTATCACTAAATCACAGATTGAGCCAAAGGGCCCATGGAGACCTGGGGAAGAGGAGAGGCTGTAGCACCATGCTGCAGATCTGTGAAACACAAATGCTGCAGAGAGGCTGAGGGTGATGATTCTTCCTAATGTGTGACTTCACAAGTCTAGTCCCAAATTGTCTCCTTTAGTAATTAGAAATTATGGGGAGAAATCCTCACCTCACAAAAGTTTGTGTGAATTTTATGAGAAATTTTAAATGGGTCATATAGTAATTAATCACTGTCAACGAAAATGTTCACCCAAGATATTTAACTTTTACGTTTAAATATTTATTTATTTTTTTGCTATAGAAACAATATTAAAGCGAAATCTCATTTCTTCCAAACTTTGAGTTGGTCTTAATCAGCCTGACAAATCTGCCAATTTACTGTTCCTGCTAATGCAAATATCAAGGTAAAGAGAAAGCATTTAAGGAAAAATACATACTGAAGTAAAGCCAATATGCATGTTTTTCAGAACAAAAGTTATTGATATTGTGACTAGAATTTTACTGTGATATTATCACTGTTCTCTTAGCAACTGAGGTATATCTCCTGATCTCATCTAAATAAATATTGGTGCAGGAATGTGACAGTTGCTGACTGTACATTTATTGACCTGTTGCATTCTGATGACTAAGGTAATACGCTATTGTGTGCTTCACAGTAAAGCTTGTAAAAGAATACTGAATACCCAGGAATAGTTTCTGGCTGGCAGAGGGTTATGCTTCTGGACTCTGATCATATAGAAATTTGTCTGGTTTGCCTTCAGTCATGTATTAAACATTCCTTATGTTAATGAGTTCCCAAAGAGTTCATATTGCAGGATGATAATTAGATTTTAGAATGTCAGTTTTCCAAAAAGCAAAACAATTTAATTCTTAATATTCTGCTTTCGACTTTCTTTTTTTAACAGTAGTCATTTACTCATCGTCTTAAATGCTTAGTTTCTAAATATATTTTGTTTCATAAAATGTTTTTATGGACGAACTTAAAAATCATTGCTTTGCTGAAATAGGCTTATAGCCAAATATATGCAAAAAAGATTAAGCCTACCATCATCAAATCTTAGTTTACTCACTGTAACTTTCTAATTACAATTATGACAGTAGCATAATCTCAAAGACTCAGCTGAAATTTCAATTGTCTCCTGTTTTTCCTCTTACATTTGTCTTTCAAGTCCTCTGTTTGTATCACATGGTTCAGATTCTACTGCTTGCTTGCTTTGAGCAAGTAGTTCTTTACTATTCATGTGGGTACAGAACGCAAAATTGTGCCCTGGGACTGTTTTCTTTCTGTTTCACATACTTGGTTCCTTTCAAACTCCTCTCTACCAAATAAAATAATAACTGTTAAAACATCATGATACCAAATATGGTGACTTACAGTTTTCACTCTGCAATTAAGTGATGTCTATAAATTGATCCCTGTGGCAGATACATAAGCGCTGTTTGGTGGATTACATTGCTTTTAATTTTCCGTTGCTGTGTCATGTGATTTGATACAAAGTTTGGCAATAGATTAGGTCATATACAAGGACAAAACAGATTTCTTTCAGTTACTTTACTTATTTGAGTAAAGTGTCCCTTCTGCTTGGTGCATCCTTTCTACTTGGTTCATACTTTATGCATTTGACTAAAGCAGAAGGGACACGTGCAAGAGTCGATAGCTCCTTTCACTACTGCAGAGAGCCAAGGAATATTCTGTAAACAGTCCAATTCATTCATCACTGTATATTGTGAAGTTCCCTATTTCCTTGCCCTGTAATAAGTTTTGGGGAAGGATTTAAATTCACTGCACGTAGCTATCTTTAGGTCTCACATCTGGATGGCACTGCAGGAGCATATTGCTGAAAGCAAACATAGTAGCAGTTTTGATGCTAACAATGGAGTCTGAGAAAACACTGGATGCCTGAATAAGATTCCATTAAAAAAGGGGGAGCGAGAGGGATGTCTAATGCAGTCCATTTAATGCAGAACTCTCCAGAGAGTGAAGTGGGGATTATGCCTGCTGCCCTCCTTATTAAAGACTGGTATAGAAGATGCTTGTTGGCGAATGGTATCCCCATAACAGACGCTCTATTACTGATGAATAGGTATCTAATTATATCTTAATGATCTCAGCCACAGATAGGAAAACAAAAGTCTTTGTCTCCCTGAGTGGTTACCTTAGTGGCTGCAGGATTGGCAAGGTTTAGATTATCCATCTCCTCATGCTAATCCCAGGGGACTTTATTGTGAGAGATGAGACTTGTTTACGATGGTGAATTAAATTGCTGTAAAAGGTTATTTCAACAGACAGTTGGGAAATCATAATAAAATAATTTAGTAAAAATGGGAGCTAGACTATGCTTAATGAAACTTGATTAGATTTAATTTTCTTGCTATTTCAATCATTAAAGGTACATTATCCTTTCTCAGAGCTCATTTGGGCTCTTTGCCATGGACCCAATCTTAGTAACAGATTGAAACTTGCATGTTCCATTAGGATATGAAAATGGCTAATGATACCCTACTCTCCTCTCCCTGGCTTTTGTAAAATTTCTGTTACCAGCTTTTCAGATATATTTTAGCTGTTTTCCTCTTTCATCCTTTTATTCCCTGTCACATCTATTGTACCCATTTTTCAGTATGAATAACTATTCAGGGAGGATAGGTTGAACGAAATGAAGTAAAATACTAATATATTTACCTTAATAACTGTAAAATGGCTTATTATGAGTAATTTAAAAATTAACTCCTTTAGTTATTGCTAGGATCTTGTGTTCTAACAAAGTTAATATTTTAACCAGTTCGTATAAAACATGCTTCTATGTCATCTTAACCCAGTGGTTCATTTATTTGTTTGGTTTTTTCTTTGTTTTGGCATTTCTTTTAATTTTTCCTTATTCTTTCCTTTTGCAGTGCAGTGACATATTGTGTGACACTGTATATGGGCTAAAACTTCTGTCTGACCTCTAGTGATAGTAAATGTAGTTCTCAATGATATTTTATGCCTTTTGGTGTCAAAATGTTACTTTGATCTAAAAACATCCAGCTCCTTTTCAGGCTATGAGTTCATATGAGAATAAAACCTTGCTGACAGGAGCTGGTCATTGCTCCATGTTTTTCAGGACTCGAACATGAGGGAGGAGATACTTGGGTTATTTCAGTGTTTCAGATGCTATTCTGATGTGGATGTAGGTTTCACTGAGAAAGGCTTCCTGCACAAGGTGGCAGGGGAGGCAGAGGAGAAAGGCACGCCTCGGAGTTAGCCAGTAACCTCTTAATCAGAAATGCCTTAGGGGAAGGGACCAAGTGCAGTTCTCACATTCAGAATTACTTAGAGGGAATGGCTGGCACTGGGTTTCTGAAGCTCAAAATAAGTATTTTGACTACTAGGCAGGATATTTTTCTAGCATCTCTCACCATCTCCTACTGACATTGCTTCAGTCTGTATGTATTAAATTTTGTCTATAGCAGAGGCTTCTGGTGATCTGGACTTTCACTTAAAATGAGGAGAAATAAAAGAACTCTGGCCTTCTATAATTCATGTGAGTTAGTGAACCATTGTGGGGTACAGGTAGTATGAGAACCTGGGAGTGTGTCAGTTAGTATTGGGAACATTTTTTTAAAGTCTGGAACATTTGAAGGAAAGGAATTCTAGCTCTCTTTTGAAACAACATGGAGTTTCAAGCCATTAATTTTTCAGTGTTGCTGGAATAGATTAATTTGAAATTTGTATGTCATAGTTAAAATAATTTATGAGAAAATGTGTGTGTATATTTGTATGTATGTGTGTGTATATATGTCTTTTATGTATCCTGTCCTCCTTTTAAAGCAGTAGACATAAAAACTTACATCGGCATTTATTATCCGTTTGCTACTGAAATGAGCTACATAAGAGTAAAAAAAAAAGTCCTTCTTCTGAGGGCTGCAGGCACTATTTTTCCAGTGCTTTTGTAGTGTATCTCCTATGTTTCCAGGCAATAGCTTCCTTAATGGTGACAAAAGGTAGAAAGATGGGAATTGAACCTGTGCTCAGAAGAAAACACGTATTGATGACTGGAATATATCTGTCATTAACTAGAATTTATTTTTGTAACCTATACCAATTTTCAAACTTGTATTGCTAAAGGTTATTTCTTGAATTAGTATGTAGGCATCTAAATAGAAATGACTTGAGGGGAGGAAGTGGGGTGAGATCATGATGAAAACTATAATAAATCATTTGGAGATAACCCTGGAAAGATGTGCAGATTAAAAAATGGTGTTCAACATGTTATTAATAATAGTAATAATAAAATACAGAGTAACTTCCTCTGCCTTTGAGAAAGAAGTAGGCAGTGGTGTTGGACTAGATGATCTTTAAGGTCCCTTCCAACCCAAACCATTCTATGATTCTAAGTAGGATTTGTTTAGAAGACCTTCCTATTTTGTTACTTATTCTTGATTCTGTCTTTGATCCATCTGTTAATATCCTATAAAAATGGAATAAATTATGGGTGAGATCATATGTAGCAGCAAGATATATACTTTCTTTTAAGTTGTAGCATCTGATACTGCTTTGCAAAAGCTTATGAGAAGCTGAATTAGTGTCCTTTCCTTCTATTCTTGTACATCTGAATTAAGCTTTTAAAGCCTACCTTGTGCACTTGCTCCTCTTTGAAATGTAGGAGTTGATTTCAGAACAACTGAGAAGTGGGGCTTGGCTTGTGCTGGGCAAGTGCACAGAGAGTACCTCAGGGAGTATCAGTGGGGTACCAGCTGACCATGAAGTGCTGAGTATATCTGTAGCATGAATTTTTCAAACTGTCTGCTGCCTGGCATTATTGTCACCATGGGAGCAAGACTCGGGCCATTCCAAAACTCTTTATGCTGTACTTCTTTTATACACTCGGTGAAGCAATTTCTGTTTTCTGTCTTTTCTTCCTAGCTTAATATTCTGGGTGATGAGAGCTGCTTATGCTTCATGCCTGTGTCTTCTATTTAATAGCAGTTACTACATGAAAACATAGAATGCATTGGGTTGGAAGGTACCTTTACAGATCACCTAGTTCCAAGCCTCTTGCCTTGGGCAGGTGCATCTTTCACTACATCACCTTGATCACTTCCATGGATGGGGCATGCACAACATCTCTGGGCAACCTGTTATATGTATGTATTATATGTTATATGTAATCTAAATCTACCCTCTTTTAGTTTAGGTGCTATCTTGAATTCACAAGAATAGTAATCTATTAGCACATACAAATTTATATTATTATAAACCTCATAGAGCAATTATTATTTGAATAATAATAATAATAGTAATAATTTAAATTCTTGTGAACTACCATTTCTATGTCTATTTTACTTCCTTCTCATCAGTTCTGGCTTAGGTACTGCTTCATAGTATAGCATTGCTAGCAGACTGCTACTGGCTAAGGAAATGATTGTCTTCCAATATCAGTGAATTCCAGTGACTGGAGGATATAATTCCTGTGACTGATGTTGCATTCATGCTGTCAGTATTTTATAGACCTAAAATGGGGCTGTTGCTTCCTAAGTATTTTGCTGAAATACATACTTGAAATATGACCTACTAAAGTGAACTTCATAATGTTCACTTTTTCTAGGGTCGCAGGTAGTGACAGATTAAGTATTAAATGCAAAACAGGAAGAAAACAAATAAAGGGATAAATAAAGATAATGATGAAAGGAAAAAATGATATTTCTGTCTCAGACTAACATAACCAAGATATGTATGCTGCCTTTGGTTTTGCTGCCACAGGCAGAACTAATTTAAAAGCAAATTCGGTGGAGACTGGGAACTGCAGCAACAACCTAGAACAATTTAAGCAAGGAGCAGGTACTGTCGTTTAACCTTGAAGTTCTGTCTTTTTAGTCTCTAGATTTATTTATTCTTTTAAATTTTTCTTCCTAACTACATGCTCTTCCTTCTGGTAAGCAGTAATAAAGCAAGATGATGAATTTGATTAAAGGATAGGGTTGGTGGCTTGTTTGTTAGACACCAAGTTAGGCCGATGAGTGGATCAGATCTTTGTGAGAGATTCTTGGATAACAGTAAGCTTCCTGCCTGTTGTGTCTGCAAGAGAAAGCATGATTCTAGTATTTACATAGAATAAGAAACTGTACTTACTTTTATTGTTTCACCTGTTCCAGTTCAGAAGTCATCTGGCTATGAAATATGAAAGATGGCTCTTGGTACCAGACTTGTTTCTCTGAAAACAATGAGCTTTTAGATGACTTTGAACACTACATTTTTTTAGCCCTAGATTTCACAAATTCTTTTTTTGGTAAATGGTCATTAAAAGAGGTAGCAAATACTTCAAGTTTCATTCAATTTAAATATGTATCAAATCCACTTATACTCAAGAGAGCTTTTGTCCAAAGTTTTACTGTGGCACACACATAATTAGGAGAAGCATGAATTCTAATCTTCCCTTCAAATTGTGACTCTTTGCCAGGCCCAGTATCATAGTTCAAGTTCAGACCATTGGTTTTTCACTTTTACCCCAACTCTTTTTATTCTTGGACTTTATACACAGCTTGGCATAAGAAAACTCATTCATGCTTGAGTTCTTGACCTGGTACAAAGATAACACTGAGATACATGTGGTATGAATGTGTGTTTATGTAATGTACGTACTGTTTATCAGGCAACGTTAAGTTGAGCTAGAGTTGAGAGTAGATATGGTATACCACTAATTTACAGAAGAAGAAACTTTACAGGCATAGTTTACCCCATGAACCCTGTTTGTATATTTCACAGAGATATTGTAATATACCTAAAAATTTTCCATTTCCTGGAATTGTAAGTATTTAATAATTTGAATGTGGTAAAGGTTTGCTAATGTTCTTGGTCCTTCATGAACTGACTGGAATAACAATCAATCAAACAAACAAACAAAAAAAATAACGACGCAAACATGTAGTTGAGTCTACCATCCATTCTATTTTTTTTTTTTTCAGTGCTCCGTAATCTGGAAACAGTAGCGCTAAAATAGAGGAGATATCCAATTCTGTAACCTTCTGCAATGTCATAAAGAAGGGAGAAGGCTTGAAAGGGAGTTGTTATAATTTAAGTGTTGGGCCAGCCAGAAGATCATGGGTTGTCTTGTCTTGTCTTGACCATGAATATTAAGCAAAGAAAAACTATGCCAGATAAAATCTCCCTATAATATTTATTTACACTATATATGAGTTTCATTCTTAAACAACTTCAGTGTTGAGAGTTAATGTTTGTTGAGTATAATAACACAAAAAAGCATGCGATAAGTAGAGTTATTTAACAGTTCTTGATTTACACTTAATAAACACAGTATTTTGCTAGATATAGATTTCACTTACAGCAATCAGTTAATAATTTTGTTTACCTTTTCTGTCTAGTGACATAGTAGGAATATAGTTTGTTTAGAGCATAGTTGCTTGTCTGTCTAAGCCCAGGACAGGAACATGAAACAAGTTCACTCTGTCTCATGGGATAATAATGCTGGCTGTATTACTCTTCAATGCTTCTGCCTGTCTGCTCATTGAGGAATATTATCAGCTTTCCTGTACCTTGTGTCTTGGTGCCTTGCTATAAACTAATAGAAGATGTAGCTTGCTTTTACAGTAGCATGTGTACTTTGAACTAAGTGAAGTGTTCATACAGTTTGATTGTTGAATATGTTTGTTTTCTAAATGCATGTCTGTTTGGGAAGATGTAAAACCTCTATGAACAGATGTCCAGGTTTGAAATTAACAGGCTGCCTTAAAAAAAGACACAAGAAAAGTGAGAATTTCCTAATGTCTTTCAGACTAGTAATTAACTACTTAGATAATTCCTAAAAAAACCTAACAGAAATTTAGAACTAATAAAATTAAGAAGATGCTAAGTGTAGTAAGACTATACCATAAATCCAGTAACAGAACATTCAGCAGATGCTTCCTTTTGATATAACAACCCTTAATTATTTTCAAGTTTAATGTAATATGAATAAACCAATTATCAACACTCTCTTGCATTTATAGATTGAGTAAAGCTGAATGCGCAAAAAAGCCAATGTATTTTGAACAGAATAGTATTTTGGGGGTAGAAGGCATAAAGCAAAGGATAAAAATAAACATCAAATATGTAAATGCATTTTTCCTCACACTTGGAAATATATAGCATGAAAATATATAGCATGAAATATATCCCCTCAGCCCAACTAAATTATGGTAGGGAAAAGCGTTCTCTCCTCATTCAGACAGGTTCCACTTCTCTGTGGTTTTTTTGTCAGCCCGTGGCTTCTAATTCAACACCTTTTTCTCCAGCACCACTGAGTTTGTCTGTGAGTATGATAAATGAAACATTCAATTTGAAATTAAGAGGGACAATGGATATTTTTCCTATCCCTTTTACTTCCTCAAAGTTTTTCCTAAGTTTCTTCAGTTTTTAGGGAAAATGTCAGGAAAGGTATTCCAGTCTGCATCTTGCACACCTCACTGGGTAGTACAATCACTGAGTCGGTCTTGATTTCTGCTTTTAAATACTAATTTAGTAACTACCTAGCTATAGAGAAGGGAGAAGAGACAGAGACCCATTCTGTGTCCAGTTCAGGGCTACCCAGCTCAAGAAGGACTAGGAACTACTGGAGAGAGTCCCGTGTAAAGCCACTGAGATGATGAGGGCATTGGAGCATCTCCCATACGAGGAAAGGTTGAGAGAGCTGGGTCTGTTTAGCCTGGAGGAGAGGAGACTGAGTGGGGTGGGGGGATCTCCATTAATGCTTATAAATATCTAAAGGGTGGGTGTCAGGTTGGGACCAGACTCTTGTCAGTTGTGCCCAGCAACAGGACATGGGGCAGTGGTCACAAACTGGAACACAGGAGGTTCATCTTAAACATAAGGAAAACTTCTTTACTGTGAGGGTGACAGAGCACTGGCAGAGGCTGCCCAGAGAGGTTGTGGAGTCTCCGTCTCTGGAGACATTCAAAACGCCCTGGACGCGTTCCTTTGTGATCTTCTCTGGGTGATCCTGCTCTGGCAGGGGGGTTGGACTGGATGATCTTCAGAGGTCCCTTCCAACCTCCACCATTCTGTGATTCAGGGTTTTCTTAAGAGTTGATGATGGATTCAGGAATGCAGAGTATAGGAGACAAATGTTCAAATCCCTGCGTAGCCTAATTTCAGCAGAGAATTGAACTTATTTTTCAGCATCCTAGGTGGGTGCCCTAACTTAGTACTCTATAGACGCGTGTCTCTTTTTATGTTTTTAAGCAGAAATTCCAGTCTGAACCCTTCAAACCTTTTCCAGTCAAAAATTTTAAGAAGATCCTTTGGAGAAGTCTAATGAATCTGTGTTCTCTAAATTAAGAACATCACCAGCAAATTCCCCAAAGTCATCTAAACTACTTTCCATGTAGTAGTGAAGTGTCTTTTACATCAAAGAAAAATTCATGTGAGGAAAAAAACCATCAGTTGGTTGGTATCTGTCATTATGAAGTTATTTAAGAACTAGCATTTTAATTAATGCTGAAACACAAGTCTGATAAGTAAATATTTTAGTATGGAAATTTCTTGCTGTAATGGTTGCTCGCAGCTCCCAAGTGACTTTGCAGTTCAAATCCTTCACTGATACTTGAGATTCTTCAAGGCACCTACAGGTTTCTGATACTAAATATGAAGTTACTGCTGGGATGCTATCAATTACTTTTAGAACTTCATTGCTTTGCGATATAGCAGCATGAATGCTTCCAGGGTGCAAGGATCTTGCTTGATCTGAGGAAATTTAGTTCTCCAGAGTAAGATATGCATACAGTTTTTTTTCTGTACTGTCTCTTCAGTCTTTTTCTTCTAAGGGAGATTCTGAGCGTCATTCACAAAGAATAGCTTTAATACTCAGGAAGTGAATTTCTTGGGTATTTTTTTCTAGGTGATGGGGAAAATTTTTATAGGAAATTGCCTCAGAGTGTCCTCCCTGGGAAGGAGCCTAACTCTACTTGAGAGAGGAGTCTTCTCGGGCTCCCTCTGTTGACAGTAAAGAAAATTTCCCTTGAGAATGAATTCTTTTTTTTTTAGCAAAAGGAGAAGCTTTGAGGTTTCATTGGTGCCAGAAATTTAGGTGCAGTTCTGTAGGAAGAAGTGGCATTGGATTTAGAGACTTGCTTTGTATCTGTAATAGTGAATGTAAGATTGCATGGCTGGTTATTGTTTTGTGTGTTGTACTGCAACAAATTTTATCCAATCTTTGTCCAAAAATTAGACAAAAAATGATATGTGGATTTCACTGAATTGGACTATTAGCCTCCTGTTGGTTTTTTGTGTTCCACCCCCCACCCCAAAGATGACTGTTTGATTCACTGAAAATTGACTAACAGAAGCTTTCATGCCAATAGCTGTATTTTTTTTTTTTGGTCAAATAGAGGCAAAGAAAAAGCAAGAACAAAAAGGAATTCTTACTCAAAGTTTGAGAATTTGGTAATTTACACTATAAGAATTGTATGTTAATTTTTAATGTGTAAAAAACCACTGGCATCTTTCATTATCAGATATAAAGTCATATTGATGACAAGCCTTCATAAGGTTTTCCTCCTAATAACCTTGAAGATTATCTACCTCTAATTCTGAACAGATGTAAGTATTCTTCTCTTTATATAGCTTAGAAAGCTCATGCTTTCTGACATAGGGCAGTTTTGTAATACTTAACTCACTGCCTAAATTTTCCATCTTGAATTAGCATGATTTATTCAACATCCACAAATTTGAAACATGAAGTTATCTTCTTAAAGGAGGAAAAGTAGTCACCCTTTTAATAGGTGGTGTTAAAAACACTGTTCTTATTCACATGTCCGTTCTTTGAAGTTGTATTCTCACAGGTTTTGGGAATAAAATGAGAAGAGGAAGGACACTGGCCTTATTTACATTTTCCATTTTGTTTATTGTGCAAAGCAAGTACTTGTATGATCTTGACAGAAGCTGGTTTTCTAAAAGTAACAACTTTAATCTTTTCATCCTACAGAGGCAACGTTCTTCAGAGCTCTGGTTGTTGTAAATGTCACCTTTCCTCTTTATGCCTTGTGAGGTTCTAAACATTAACGCAGATAAAATTGCATGCTTCTCTCCAAGATAAGAAAGAATTTAGAGAAAACGATGTAATAAATGAGTTCCAGAATAAAAAAGAAAGACTGTTAGGTCTCTGAAAATCTGAATGTAGGTGTGGCAAGTGAACACACTTGTAAACTGATATACTCAAAAATGGATGCACTTCTCAGAAAGCATCTTGTGTAATTTTGCATTGCCTGCTGCATTGAGTAGGAGAACAAAGTCTAAGACTAATGCTACTGATTTCTTTTGGTTGGTACTTGACATCCTAGGGTTTTATTAATGGTATCCTTTCTCGTCAATCAGTGCTTCAGAATTACTACTGTTACCCTGTCCTCGATTGACTTTGCCTAAGAACTTGGTGACTAAGAATACAGCTTAGTAGTTGCTCGTTATTATATGACCATAGCTAGAGGAATGTATATGGAAATATTAGCTCTGTTAGAACTATGCTTTTGTAAAAGACTGGTTTTTGTGCTTACTTTTGACTTAGATCATTAGTAAGGAGAATAGTATTACCTTACTGTTAGAAATCCGTATTTATAAGCTTTCAGTTTATACAAAACTGGTGGTATGCGTCAAAAGCCACAAAATGTTAAAAAGCAGATTAGCCAGCTGCGTACATAGCTGGGTAATATTTGTGTCTCAGTGGGCTTCCTCTTGTGATTGAAGAGCAGTGCATGTGCTGTTGTAAACGTCCCTTGCAAGCTGCATGCTAATAACGCTGTTTCATACAGAAGGGTTCTACTGTTATGTCCAAAAGTTTCTGATCCTCTGTTCCATATATACAAAGTAATATTGTATACCAAAACAAGCTAGGTTGGATGCAATACTAAAATGTTCTCTTTTAAGAGGTCATTGTTAGCATCAATGGTTTATTTTTATCTTAACTATAATGTGCCAAAAATCAGCATGTAAAAATGACACCTACTAGTGAATATAATTTGGATATGGTTAATTTCTGTAATTTTTTTCTTTAAATGGATTTAGTGTATGAAAAATCAAGCCTCCATCTTGTTTCATCCTCTTATTTACCTAACTTGCATTCATAGGTCATATGTAAGCTTGAGAAGGAGAGCCCCTTTATAGTTAATCACTCATATTGAGTAAGCAGTAGTACTATGGTATATGGTATATAGTATATATATTTAATTATAGCGTATCTGTAAAAGTAGCATTTAGTGCATTTTCTTCTAGATTCTTAGATACTTAAGTAGGAGGCATGTATGTGAAGTCTCCTAAATTGGTAACTTCTTATCATAATTACTGTATCTTTTGTTATTTGAAATGTAATTAAAATACTGTAGTTTGCATATGCAGTTCTAAGTTCTAATCCACTTAAAGGAAGAGGAATGGCAGCTTTAGCCATAGTATCTTGCCATGATTCATACTCTCACTTTGCTAATTCACATCCTTTTACCTAACTGACTTTAAAAAAACACTTTAACTGATTTCTTGTGTTAATGTACAACCCTTCAAAATTAGAATGAAAAGTTTAATGGCCTAAATACAGTGCAGTCCTATTTGAAAAGCCTGATTTATCTTCTGTGGTTCCTTTTTTTTATACTAGTATTTCCTTGTTATGCCCTTGGTATTTCATAGCTGTCCTTTTTAAGCACTGAAGCAATTAGTTTTGAGAAGGCTGATTCTTCAGGGTCCAGTGCTTTCCTGCCTTTTATTCGCCAAAGCTGTACATTTTAATGAAGTTGTTTCATCTGTGTTGCCAAACACTAGAATTTTGCTGCTTCAATTCTAATTATCTCGGCTGGCAAATGCTATGTTTTATTAAAGCTGTCAAGTGCACTGTTCATTAAATATCCACAGTCTGTGGTGCTGTGCACACAAATTAGATCAGCTTCACTCCTTGATAGATTATGAAGTTAAATATTTTTATATAAACCTCTAAAATTGTACCTAACAGCAATCAGTGGTAACTTAGATGGGTAAAGCATACCTGTAGCTTCTTGAAACCTAGTATCTTGTCATAGACCATCTCTGATACATATGTTCAAACTCTAGTAGTACCACTGAGTATACTGTTTGTAAGGTTATTTTATTCATTATGAAACCAATTTCTTTCCTCAAGATATCTACACTGCATCTTGAATTCTAGTTCATGTGCATTCAGGATAAGGTTAGTTCTGTTACATGTGCTTTGATGTAAGTAAAAGCATCAGTGCTAGTCTTTCAGTAGAGGGTTGTATAGTACAATTGATCTCCCTTAAAAGCAAAGATGGCTTCATTTTAATGTTACTAACCTGGTGAATGCAAAAGATCGCAAATTACAAGCTTCTCTTGTAATTGCATATCTCAAAAGGGAATTTTACTAGAAGATGTTTACTTCAAATATATAGGGCAGTAATAAAAATACTGTATTTTCAAAGAAAATATTTGAGTCAGCTCTCATTTTGGCACTTGTGGAATATTTTTGTTAATTTTATATTTTCAGTGCGTTTATCATTATCTTCAACAACACAAATAACTTTTACTTTTTAATGTTTTGTTTTCTGAATGTTCTTTAGGAGAATTGATAAAATATTGTGATGATACACTACCAGATAAACACGTTTTTCTTGCCCTTCAGTTGTCTGTAGGAAATAACTTCAAATATATTTTTAGTACCACAGCTTTATGGTACCCCTTTTCTGTATTGGTTACTTTATCTTTTGAAGAATGTAGTGTTTATACTTTCCGACATTGCATTTAAATTTATCAGGCTATATTTTAAACTTTCAGAAAAACAGATGTTTATTGTGCTCTTTATAGAAATCATAAATGACATCTCAAAGTGCTATGTAAAGAGAATATATATATATATGTATATGTATATATGTATATAATATGTATGTATATATATGTATGTGTGTGTGTATATAGGGTTTGATAGAAAATTACAGTCCTTCAAAATATGGTGAGCCACTCTTCCTTGTCTCTTCTTCTTACAATTTAAAGTGCTCTACTGTGAATAGAAAAATCATGCAACCTGAAGTTGAATAGGAGGCTGTGTGTTTGTATATTTGTTAATATATTATGCCTTATCGTGTCTATTTCATGGTATTTACAGGAAATAATAGCCTTTAATTTTAGTTTTTAGTGGAGAAACAGAAATTAACGCTCTCAAAGCAACCATCTGAGCCTCTACCTATCTAAACCTTTCCTTCAGTAGTTAAATGTTTAAAGGAAATATTTGTTCTTCACATAGCATGACCCTTTATACCACTGTAACAGAGGACTTTCTGAAGTGGCATTTTAGATGCATTTCACGGTACCTTGAATTTTATCAGACTAGTCAAGAAATAACAATCAGGAGTGTCTCACTTGAGAATTTCTTGCAACTGGTTATGTTGTTTCCAGGCAGAGATTCAAATAGTGTGGCTTGTCCTAAATGCTATGATGATGACTTAGTCCTGGCCTAACTCAAAATGTGGCTTATAAACTAGAGATATCACTCTGAATGCCATTCACAGATAGACTAGAAGTGATTTCTTGGAAGAATGGTAAAATACATTCTTTGCGGTCACTGCTGGCTGTCAAGTGCCTAATCATGCACCAGCTGTGGTATTTAGATGTTCAATAAGATTATCCCAAAGAAGGATAGATTGCTCCTGTTATTTCCAAGCATATGTCTGACACAGAAGGTCATAAATACCTGAGCAAAGAGATGTAGAAAATAAATAGTTCTTGGCCACCAGTACTTGTCTCCTAAAGGACATTTCAGGGAAAGTGTTGCTTTGACTGTGTATGCAAGGGCTGAAGTAACTTTTCTTGTCTGAAATACTTATCACAACTTCAGACTGATAATATTTTTTCTTGTTCAACCTTTTTCAAAGGCTACTGTCAGACAGGAGGTGGATCAGAATAGATGATGTATTCTGTGGCAGTGTAGTAGCTGCATAATATCAAAATATTGAAAGATTTGATGGGAGAGGGAAGCATGGAAGTCACCAAGGTGCATGTGAAAAGTCTATGCTATGTGAAATACGACTTCTTTTCTTAATGTTGGTTTTTTACACTTAGGATGTATGTTTCTATTTGGCTTTGAGTCTGAAAAATTGGACAAAATATTTCCTGAACCTTTTAGGGAATGTGTCTTCTTTGAAATGTGCTTGGGATTATATTTATATATACAGTCAAATTTGGAAGCACTTCTATTTTGACTTCTTGGAAGTTACTCGACTTATTGCTGTCACTAGCATGAATAAATAAATATTTTTATTGCACTGCCTTATTCACTCTTTTCAGTTTGAGTGTGCAAGCTACAACAGAGGAAAATAAATTTCTATATAAATGCTGATGTCTTCCTCTTACCAGTATCATTTCAGAAAATTGTGAAAAATCACCTGAAGCAATCATCAAGCATAAGAAAGACATCATAAGGGTGATGCAATTCGATACAGAAATGGGTCTTTAATAGGCATGTGAAATTAATTTTATACTTATGAAAGTATACAAACAAAAACACCACATGGATTTATTTTAAATGTTGAAATTTGAGAGAGTATTGCTTTTGTACTACTAGATTTTTAGAAGGGAATAGTCATCTTCTAATCATGCAGAAGGAAAATGAGATTTTTTTTTCAGGTTGGTTTCTTTGTTTGTTTTTACAGGAACACCAAGACAATGTACTTGGGAATACAATGCAAACTGTAATCGCCTTACTGAATAACGTGGTTGCTTACAAAAGCACAAACATGATGTTACTCTTTGAAAAAGGTATGTCGTCTTCATCTTTAGCTAATCTCTGTAGTATAGATGTTTCCCAGTCTGTTGTGATATCTAGAACTGCATGAAACTGTAGACTTGTATGTATTTCTATTCTGTAGAGGTTGTTAGATAATTGATTTGTAACTGACTGGTACTTTTCATCACTTCATCTACCTCCCTTACTGATTTGGTTGTAAATTTAACTTTTAGAAAGCTGTTCCTCCAAGAAAATGTGGATATAAAAGAATTACTGACTGATGGTTACATTACGCACATGCAGAATAACTAGAGCTCTGACCATAGCTGCTGAGTGCAAGCAGAGATGGCCTCTTCAAATTCTTCCTTTTTTCACTGCTCACTGCACTTTTTAAAAAAACTAGCTTCAGTTCCAGTCCAGTGATAGAGACTAATGAAGTGGAGCCCAAACTGGCTATGAAGTTTTAGTATACAAACCATTTCATGTCTTCATTTCAGTATCTTTTATTATTGAAGCTCCTTTTACTTAGAAATTGATTCTGGTTGTCTGAAGAGAAAGTTTATGCTGTTGGAAATCTATATAAATTTTAAGTCTTTTTTTAGAAATATACTCATTGATAGTATTACTTTTGTTTATCCTTAAAGAGTGGATGACATCCAGGAATACAGATCTACACTGTTATTTCTACTATTTGTATAGAATAAATCAAAGATGTGGACTATTGGCATAGGAATACATAGCTCACTCCTTGGCGGTTTAGATATAGGTGCTGCTTTTACTATCTTTGAGTACATCTTTGTGCTGAGCAAAATCCTAAGCTATCACTGACCTAGACTGCTAACTCAAGTTATTGGTTGATAACTTGTTAAAACTGCACAACAACACGCAAAGAAGTTAGCTCAAGTCCCACAAGCACTGTAACCACATAATTGACGTGGAAATTAGGTGCAGAACTATTTAATAACATGGCAAAACTGCATCCATTCCCTAAATAGCTCATCTTGATTGTCTCACAGAGCAAACTCCTGTGTACTTTTGGTGCTGCTGGTAGTATATCAGTACTCTTTCACTTCTTATCTGCTCCAAAACTAAAATGCATCTCTTCCATCATGCTAGTTTCCAAATTAAGGAAGTGGGATAGAAACATTATTAAAGTCTTTTGTCTTTTTTTTGTGCTGTGTCATAAATGACTCCAGTAATATTTTCAGACTATTAGTGATTGGATAACACTAACTTGAGCTCACTGAACTTCAGCATCCTGAAGGAAAACGAGCACTACAGCCAAAAATAATTTATCTCAAGTAAAATGTCCCTGTCTTCTTTTATTCCTTTTCCCCATCAGCTAATCTTTAGAGTACTGAAAACCTGGATTTTGGCCAGTGCCTTATTGATTAAGAGCCTAATTGTCAAGTAAAGAACTTCTGAAATTTATTTTGCGAGAATGTTATGAAGGTATTGATCTTGTAACTGCAAGATGTTCTTTGAATGAAAAGAGGAGGAAAAAGTTATTCCATACAAACTGGAGGGCATTTTTATCCTTTTCATTACCAACTGTAAATATAGTGTTCCCTACAAGAAAATACCTTAAACTTCCCCTATCACTCTCTTTGATATTCAAGTTTGTCATTTTTTAGTGATTTTTGTGTGATGGAGAACAACGTGATCTAGTAATGAACACTAAGCTCCCTCTTGCAGAAAAAGATCCTGGAGTCCAAATAAATAGTAAAGCTGAACATGAGTCAGCAGTGTGTCCTTGCAGCAATAAAGGCAAATCAGGGCTACTGTAAGAAAGAATAACTGGAAGATAGAGGACTCTGATTGTTCTCTTCTATTTGGTGCTCATAAGATTGCATCTGGAATCCTGTGTCCAGTTTTGGACTCCAAGCTACAAGAAAGACATAGACAAACAGGAGCCAGTCCAGAGGAGGGCAACTTCAATGTTTAGGAGGGTGGGCCACATGATGTGTATTTGAAGCCTTTGCCTTTACTATTACATGAAGTTATTACTTCCCAAGGGCACAACTTTGTATTTGCCTTTGCTAAACTTCAAGAGGTTTCTGGCAGCCCATTTCTTGAGCTCTTTCTGAATGTTGGCTCAACCCTTCATCACATCAGGTACTTGCCTCATTTCAGTGTCACTGAAACTTGCTGAAGGTGCATGTTACTTTGTCCTGTTAACAGTCTGTGTCCAGGCAGGTATTCAATATTTGCGAGCTAGTCTGCTGTCTTAAAAATAATAAATGCTGAAGACAAAGTATTATAGTTCATCAATTTTCCTTGTTTCCCCATTATAGTGTTATAATTAGTTCATGTATATATGGAACGTTAGAAATTAGAAACCTTAAATACTTGCTAAACATTATAAGGATATATAAGGGTTACGGGACTGTCCTGTCAAGTTTTTTGGTTTCCAAGAGTTCAAGTGTTAGCAGTCAAGGTTTCTTTCCAATTCTGTGTACGCCTTTCTTCAGCTGCCAAAAAGCAATATTTTTGCAGACAGATCATTCAGAGATCCTCATCACTGTTTCCTTCTGTGCCTGTTAGCCTTCAGAAATCACTTCTGCTCAAAAGAATTGTATTAGGTTATAGAGCTTTTTTAATGGGTTGCAGCTTACATGTTGAACTTTCCCCTTTCTCAGGCACATCTTGCATGATGGCACTTGCCTCATTACTACCTCTGTGATTTCATATTAATTACAATTACAATTATATAGTTGTGCATTTCAACAGTTTGCATACAGGGTGGATTGCCTAGCGTTAATTTCTTTTTCCCCTGAACTGTGTCCTTTTGTGTGACAATACATCAGACATGTAATGATAACCACTTGTAATATTTAAAGGTAAAGTGGAGAATAACATTTGCAACTAGAGCCACAGAGGGAATTTAAAATGTTCTCTGCAGTGTTATCAGCTATTAAACATTTGTTCTCTTAACATTAATGAAAATTTCCACTAAATAATCAGGAGGCATATGATTCAGTTTAATAACTGAGACTGGCATTCAGTAAGGAGACTGGGATTAATATATGATTTCTTGTAAAAAGTTACGGTGAGATGCTAAAAAGCCAACAGAGTAGTGGTCATTTTTAGCGTGGTCTTCTAAGAACATACTCTCTTGGCTTCTGTCTGTCAGTCTCTTTCTTTCCTCCCTTTCCCTATCTCTTGAAATCATTGGACAATTTTGAGTTAACTTGAGAGGTCCAAATATACAAAGTATGTATTGGTTCTGTAATAATCAGTACCTGAGGAAAGGAGAGAGATCAAAGTTAGTGCCATATCTTAGACAATAGTATGGGCTTATCAGTTATCTGTTCCTGGCTAATGTACAGTAAATGGAGTAGTGTGATACATGACATGCACAAAACA
>NW_010182516.1:1553-1774 GCF_000695765.1 Mesitornis unicolor | reverse complement strand
CCACATAGCTGCATGCCTGGAAGCATGAAACAAAACATCAGGTGAAGTGGCAAGCACTGGGCAAGGTGGCAACGATCACTAGATCCATCTCTGGTGTTATCTGGATGCCTGGAGGAGTGTGAGGTGAGGTGGAAGCCTCATGGTCCCAGTCCCCCATTTCTTTCTGCCCCAAACAAAGGAGCCATTACCTCTACCCATGCAGGTGTGAATTACCAGAATTT
>NW_010182516.1:0-1453 GCF_000695765.1 Mesitornis unicolor | reverse complement strand
CCCAATTTCACAGAATCACAGAATCACAGAATATTAGGAGTTGGAAAGGACCTCGAAAGATCATCTAGTCCAACCCCCCCTGCCAGAGAAGGATCACCAGACCAGGTCACACAGGAACGTGTCCAGGTTGGTTTTGAATGTGTCCAGAGAAGGAGACTCCACAACCTCTCTGGGCAGCCTGTTCCAGTGCTCTGTCACCCTCACAGTAAAGAAGTTTTTCCTCATGTTCACATGGAATCTTCTGTGCTCCAGCTTGCTCCCATTGCCTCCCATTTCGGCCCAAGAATTGGGACAGGATGAACTCGGAATCATAGTGACGACTGGACGGACTGACGAATTCGCTCCCTCTCCATGCCCCCCACTCGGGACACCTTGTGGGTACGATTATTTACCTCAGCTAACGTTGAGTGATATACTTAGGTGCATACTCCCTGAGTGTATTTTACATTTCTCCTCAGGTGCATTTCTATGCTTCCATGAGTGTATTCTTGGTTTTGCTCCACTGTATTTCTATTTGACGGGCTTGTTTATTTGCCAGGCGGCCAGGCTTACAGCGAGCAAGTTGTTGTTGTTGTTAGTGTGCGTGTCAGTTTTATAGTGCATTGTTGTTATTATATTAGTTATACAACTTTTAGTGTACATGTAGCTTTTCAATTTATCACTGGCAATCCAAAAGAACCTGTAAATGTTGCTATAAATAAATGATTACTATTTGTTCTGCAACTTGCGTCTGTCGCATATTCCCCACTGTCACAACACCGTTTCAAGTAGATGGGTCTCAAATCCATACGTGAGTAGAAGGCATGAAAATGTAATCAACACAAGCAACACACACCCATTTCTCGACAATGACATAAGTCACAATAAACCATTCCTTGATGGTGGGTACATTCATGCTCATCACTAGAGGGGCCCTGCCTCCGGCCAGGATGATGAGAGGGATAACTGAGTTTATTAGACTGTGTGGATTCGATGGCCTGACACATTAGAACCACAGGCGTATAAAGCCCTGGTGGACACTGGTGCACAGTGCACTCTAATGCTACTGAATCAGAAAGGGACAAATTCCGTTACTATTTCTGGAGTGATGGGGGAGTTTCAAAAAATGACTGTGTTAGAGGCTGAAGTAAGCCTAACTGGGAATTCTGCCTTGAATGTTCCATTAGTAGAGTCTCAAGTCCCTGAAGAGTCACTTGTGTAGACTAGATACACTGCCCTGCTTCCCTGATAGCTTCTAAATTAACTTATAGCATAAAGCCTCTTCTTCCCCTCCCTTTGTTGCAGTCAAGAGAACATTTTGATTGATTAAAGTAGTTAAAGTAGGTATTTGCTTAAACTGCAAAGTTAAAATTATAAGATATATGTGTACAAGTACTTAGAGAAGGTATGTACCATACACAGGTACATACCAGACGTAGAATGGTTGTGATAAGATAAGGAATAGGCAATAACT
>NW_010182515.1:0-4527 GCF_000695765.1 Mesitornis unicolor | reverse complement strand
GGAGCACCCTGCACTCCGCGGCGGCCTTGAACGTTGTTCAGCGCGATTCTGCCCCTTGTCGCGCTGCAGGTTTTGGCTTGTGACCAAGGAAGATGGGCACATGGTTACAGCACGCCAGGAGCCGCGGCTGGTCCTCATTTCTGTCGGCTGTGAAGATGGGCACTTGACCTTGGAGGCCCCAGAAATGAAGAGGATGTGCGTGCCTGTAAAGCTCCCCAGGAAAAATCCCGTGCTGAACTGCAGGTGCTGAAGAAGGGGTTCCTCCCCCCGATCTCCCTTCTCTTTACTGTCTCTCACTTCCATGCTTTACTTTTCCAGACTGAGTGGTGATTTGCATTTTCTTACGCAGAAACTGGAGGGTGAAAGTTGGGTCCCTCTGCTTCTTCTCTCCATCTGCATAATGGAGAGAGACTTCAGAACAGAGCCTGTAGTGACAGGACAAGGGGCAATGGTTTTAAACTAAAAGAGGGTAGATTTAGTTTAGATGTAAGAAGGAAATTTCTTACAATGAGGGTGGTGGGACACTGGCACAGGTTGCCCAGGAGAGTTGTGGCTGCCCCCTCCCTGGAAGTATTCAACGCCAGGTTGAATGGGGCTTTGAACAACTTGATCCCCATGACAGAGGGGTTGTACTACATGACCTTTAAAGGTCCTTTCCAACCCACGCCATTCTGTGATTCTGTGAAATTCTCTCCCATGTGTTATTCAGGAGGCCAGGATTGATTGTCATAACAAAAGGTCTAGTTTTAATTTGCTACACACTAGTGAAAACAAATCTCAGGAAAAGTTGATGCGATATTCAAACACCTTACGTTATACATCTGTTAAATGAACTGTGATCTTCAGTCTTTATAGACCATGTTTACTCATTTGTGTTTACTTCTAGTGTTTTCATTTCTGCTTGGCTGAGCAATTGCATCTCACAGCCTTAGTCATGCGTATTGGTATTTCTTGATCACCATATGTGTGAACAGTATATGCATGAACAATTGTAGATACACACTGGCCGTTTGGAATTGCTGAGATGTTGGAGTTTAGATTCCCTCACTCCTGTTCGTAGATATTTCATGGAGGTGCCTAAATTAGTAGTTTGGTTGCCCAAGGCTCACTTCGTGGTCTCAGAGGAAAGATGGGCATCCCCAGGGAGCAAGTCATTCCATGTAGGTGCTATCTCAAAGGGATTTCAGGTGAATGGGTTACAAATGTAGTTGTTTAGCTGTGTGCGGGCCTAGTTATTTTAACCATGTATTGAAATTCACACTGGAAAACTGACAAGAGGAAACAGAATACCTTTTCCCTGTTAAAATGCCAATTAATATGTAAGATTATTCAGTAACTGTAAATGGTGTTAGCCCCTAGAGATATACTGATAAGTGTTTTTCCTTTGGATAGCAGAGAAGGTTAATGTACCGGCTGCTATAATTAAAATGAAGAGTGCTGTAAAGGAACTGCATTCGCTAGCTTTTAGCATAAATCTGTTGCTGTGGAAACTCTTGATCAGCATAGCTCAGTATCTGTTTATGCAGGGCAGGTGCAAGTTATAAATGATAGCATTTCTCATTGAGAAACAGGACAGTCTTTTAAAAATCTGGCCATAATGTGTATATGTTAGCCAGTGACGCACACTACAAAAGCATGCGGTTTTCAAGATGTTCTTTTCCTAAAATTTGTTGTGCTTTTATAAAAAATATTTAAATAGATGAAATGCATATCAGTAGTGAAAAATTATCTTGGATCTTCCCATTTTAAACCTCAGTGACTTGTTTTAATTTTTTTCTTTCATTGCCATAATAAGCAGTTGCACTCTCTGACTTTAAAATTGCTAGAATTTGGGAATGCAAATAAGCAAAATTTAGATGCTTGTAAATAGACTTTGGAAGTTACCAAGTTGTCTGGTATTGTAGGTGGTTTCATAGGATGTGAACTTAGGAATACCCATAGTTAAACATTGTCTGGTACTTTTCAGGAGGAATCCTGAGGTTTTACGTGATTCTGCTGTGCTTAAACAACTTGCCATTTGATTCTGATCCATTCAGCCATTCTTAAGAATGAAGTTTGGGAATAGTACTATTCAGGCAAATGAAGATTTGGCTTTTGCTGGGAGATTCTTCCCTTCCAGCTTGTGTGTGGGAGTCGCTGTCTTACTGCACAGTGTGCTCTGCTGGCAAGGCCCTCCGCGCAGACTTGTATTTGTTCTGCCGTGGAGTGAGCACAGTGCCTTCAGGTCGGTGCTGGCTCATGCCCCATAGTTTGGAGCTAAGGCAGTGGCAGTAGCCCATCCAGCTGCAAAAGGCTGTGCAGATGCTCATCTTCAAATCTGGCAAACCCGGTTGCAGATTTTATGTAGATATTTAAAAATCCTGTGTTTGGGGGTGTCAAATGTAGGGCTGAAGCCATTGGGTTGCCACCATTTCTATTTGTGCAAGCATTAGAGGGTTTCTATAGCCCTCTAGTTATGAAGCCTCCTGTTCTTCATTTGTGCCCTTTGTCAGTGTGTGTTACAATATTTGAACTGGGTCAAAATAGTTACTTTGAAGACTTCAAAGTAGTAAAGCTATTGATGGCTGGTGTTGGAGCTCATTGAAAGGTTGAGTTGAAGTTCACCCTTTTTTGCCAGGAAAGTGTTCTTTGCGGAAACTTGTTTGTATTCTGCTGCCAGTGGCTTTTTATGCCCCATGGACTTTGCTTCCTTTTTAAATCTTTAACCTCTCTTAAGATACTGGGCTATTTTATATGCTAAATTTCAGCTTAAGAATTTCACTCAGCTCTGGCTAATTTTTTACAGCACTGAAATCTGAAGGAAAGCTTCCTTAACAATCAGGAACATTTACAATTAATAACATTTGTAGATGTCAATTGCAGTAACCAACCACATCCTTTCAAACTGACGTTCATTTTCTGAAATTAATTACGTTTCAGTTGATTTCTGGGTAGCGATCGTTTGGTGTTGCAGTTGCCTGAAAATGCAAGAGTAGACTTTTTTTTGCTTGAAAGTATGGCAAACAGATAGATTTGCTACTGGTCATTGATGTGACAGTTAGCATTGGACACCTATAGACTATTTAATGGCTCATTCTGTCACCAGCTTGCACCGTCCAGCCATGTCCATGCAACTTAGTTTCCTAAACAAGGTGACCACAAGGAGATTGCATGCTGGGAATGGTTTCTGAATTTGGCACAAGGATCAACTTCCACCTTGTCGTAGTCCAGGCAGTTTGTTTACTGTATCTTGCTACTACTTTTAAAATGAGCTGTTTGCCTTTGAAAAATAAGCATGCTTGAGCCTCCTTCTTTCCAGCTAACTTGCTGATGTGTCTTGTGACCCTTCAGGGTGTTTGGACTAGATATCCAGGGCAGGGACTGTGGAGATCAAGTGGCTCAGTGGATCACCACTTTCCTGAATTCAGAGCCATATCGACTGGTGCACTTTGAGCCCTCCATGGTGCCAAGAAAGTCAAAGGACATCATAAACCTTTTCCGAACCACAGATGAGGTAAATTAATGTTCTTTTTCTCAGAAGTATTTTATTTTAACCATTTCCCACCCACTCACCCAAAGCTGCCCATTCCATCATTGGTGATTGAGCCCAGTTTAACCACATGAATATTTTCTGTTTCTGTAATGAGATGACTTGCTTAAATTTTACTTCAAATTTGATCTAAGCTGTTGACCATTCACAGCTAAAGAGCCCAATATTGATATTTGAAGAGGAACTATTACATTGCAGATTTTAATAGCATTCTTTTGTGCCTCAGTGAATAGAAAAAAGTTATATTTTTAAAGGTATTTTGATGGTGTAGTCTATGTTGCATAGAAAACCTCCATTCCCTGGTCCTTGTTAGGTCTAAGAGTGTACAGATGCAAGTTGTGTTACCCCATACTTTGTTTAAAGAACTGGTGCTTAACCCGGGGCTTGAGTTGTGGGCCTACAAATTAGAATCCAAAGAAGGTTGTGGAGGTTTCATCTCTCTCTTTTGCTGTGGGAAGAGGCTTGAAGGTGTAGTATTAGAGAAAGTTAACACAGGTAGAGAAAGTAGACGCTGTGTTCAGAAGTCCCCCTATCATTGGAGCCACTTATGCCCTTGTTTTTGTCTGAACAACTCTCACATGAAGATGGTTTGAAGTGTACCTCATGAGTGTAAACTTTCTAAGCAAGTGCAGATTGTGAGTACCTTGCCTTTCTGATGTGATTTTGTTATCTATAGGGCATCAGTGTTCTGCTGCTTGTTGCACAAAGAGGACAAAGTGTATTCAATTACGGACTTTTATACATATACCCTTATTATGTAAGCGCACTAAGACCAGTAGAGAAGACTAATGGATTCAGCAAAAGGGATGACAGAGTAGGAGGGGTGACGTTCAGGAATCCTGGCATGAAAAGAAGGAAGAATTGTTTTTATAGTTATTACGACACTCATCTTCTTGTGGTTGTAAAGGCACATATATGGAGGGGGAAGAATAATATAAGAAAAAAACAAGAGGAGGCCTATACACTAAAATTCTTGCCAAAATTTACCTTCCCCCCCC
>NW_010182514.1:1434-2190 GCF_000695765.1 Mesitornis unicolor | reverse complement strand
TCCCCCGGCTCCGCTGGGTGCGAAGCGGCCGGCTTGTGCTAAGCGCAGCCACAGAAACCTTCCTATCTCTTACCTCTTCACCAGCCGCGGGAAAGGCGTGAGGGCTTGACTGGAGGCAGACGGGGCGCTGCGTGGAAGGCCCCTGGCTTGCTACTCCTCAGACACCCCTTAAGCGATTTCCACCGAAAGCTGTGTTTACAACTCGGGTACAGCCTAATAACTTGTATATGCAACCACTAGGCTCCAGTGCAGTGGAGCCCTCTCTCCTATTCGGCTTTTAATTGAGATATGTGTGCATGCTGAATGCAGCCTCCAGGACAAACGCCTGTTTGTGCCGGTTCAGCTGGGATTAGAGGAAACATGGCTTGTTCACAAGAAAACTATCATTTCTGTTAATCTAGCCATGCAAGTGACATGAAAACTCAGAAACAAGGGAACACAAGTAAGAATGTCGGTCATAAATCCCAGATTTTTTAGAGTTGATAGCACTGCAGAGAAAGTAAATTAGAACATGCTACTCTGTGGTGTACCTGCAGGTAGCTATGTCAACACTGGAACAGGTTTTTAAATCTCAGGGGGACAAATCTTAAACTCATAGAATCATAGAATGGTTTAGGTTGGAAGGGACCTTAAAGCTCATCCAGTCCAACCCCCCTGCCATGGCCAGGGACACTTCCCACCAGACCAGGTTGCCCAAAGCCCGGTCCAGCCTGGCCTTGAACACTTCCAGGGAGGGGGAAGCCACAACTCCCCTGG
>NW_010182514.1:0-597 GCF_000695765.1 Mesitornis unicolor | reverse complement strand
TGGCCCCACCCAGCCAATCCCTTATCCAGCGAGTGGTCCCTCCATCAGATCCACGTTTCCCCAGTTTCGTGACCAGAATGTCATGTGGGACAGTGTTGAACGCTTTGCACAAGTCCAGGTAGATGATGACAGTTGCTCTTCCCTTATCCACCAAAGCTGTAACTCCAGGTCACCAAATTGGTAGACCTATGTTGGTTACCACCAGTGACCGCGTTCTTATTCTCCCTGTGCCTCAGGAGACCCTTCAGGAGGATCTGCTCCATGATCTTGCCAGGCACAGAGGTGAGACTGACTGGTCGATAGTTTCCTGGGTCTTCCTTTTAACCCTTTTTGAAAATGGAGCTTATGTTTCCCCTTTTCCAGTCATCAGGAACCTCACCAGACTGCCACGACATTTCAAATATGGTGGATGGCAGCTTGGCAACTTCACCTGCCAGTTCTCTCAGGACCCGTGGTCCCCATGGACTTGTGCACCTTCAGGTTCTTTAGGTGGTCTCAAACCTGATCTTTGCTTACAGTGGGCAGATCTTTCTTCTCCCAGTCCCTACCTTTGCCTTCTGTGGCTGGGGCAGCGTGGCTAGAGCCCTTGCCAGTGAA
>NW_010182513.1:0-485 GCF_000695765.1 Mesitornis unicolor | reverse complement strand
TTTGGCCATTTTTGTGCATTTTGGGCCATTTTGGGGCAGGTTTTGTGCATTTTGGGGCAGTTTTGACCATTTTTGGATCAGTTTTTGTGCATTGTGGTCCATTTTTGGGTACTTTTGACCACTTTGGGGCCATTTTGAAGCTTTTTTGGTGCATTTTGGGCTGTGTGGGTCATGGTTGGGCACTTTTGACCATTTCTGGGTCAGTTTTTGTGCATTTTGGGGCAGTTTTGACCATTTCTGGGTCAGTTTTTGTGCATTTCGGGGCAGTTTTGACCATTTTTGGGCAGTCTAGGGTCATTTCCGGGCCATTTCCCGGCACTCACCCCTGCTCCTCCATGAGCTCGGCCAGCTCCAGGCATTTCAGCTCCACCTTCCTCTTGCGCTGGTGGTCCAGGATGGCGGCGTTGGGTTTGCGCACCAGGGCGGCCTCCAGGCGCCTCAGCTCCTCTTCCCCCGGGGGGGGCTCCGTGCCCGCGCCCCCCCCC
>NW_010182512.1:53194-74370 GCF_000695765.1 Mesitornis unicolor | reverse complement strand
CCCCCATTCCCGCCCCCTCCCCTCCCCTTCCCTTCCCCAATTCAGAAGTTTTTTCCGCCGTTAAAAAAAACAATTGCATTCCCATATAGCACTGGAGTAAAGCTTGGCTGTGCTCTATGATGAATGCTCAGTTCCCAGTGCACAAACAAAATTATGGCAAATGGGAGGCTTTTCTGGCATCCAAAGAAACGAGAGCTGCAGTCTCAGATTTTCTTTTAAAAAACGCAAAAAAACCAAGTGAGTGGTTCCTTCACAGCCATGCGCAAAGGTTGAGTCTAGAACCGACAGTTTCGGAGTACGTCTGTAAACATCAAGTCTTGCCAGAGGCAGCAGAGGATGGGCACTTCACATTTCCGTAGTAAAACAGGGACTGAGTGGAAGGTTCGCTTTAACACATGGATGCAAGTCTTGCTGAATCCCAGGAAAGTGGAGCAATCCATGTCAAGTCTCAGATTTGAAGACCGTATTCCAAATTTCAACAAAAAAAACCCCCAAAACCGTGTGGCACAATGAAGCTTTCGTACTGTTCCCCCAACGCTCAGTCACTGCTGTGCTTTGCATATTCAAGGTTCCGTACAAAACCCAACTGAGGCGGATGCATATTGCTCTATGTTCAGATCTTGCGGTGTAAAAAAATTCTGGTTCAAACGGTCTGTGTCAAAGGAAAACTTGGAAATAAATAATGCTGGCATCGTTTCACCACTTCACCAAAACCTTGGGCGGGGAAGGATTGCCTTAAATCCGAGCGTGCAGATACCAAGAGAAGAGGCAGTTTTGTCATGAGGACTGAGGTCAGGACAGTCGCGGTTCCTGAGGTAATATGTCTGAGTCCATCTCCTCAAAAGCGGGGTCCACGTCGTCACCGCTGCCGGACTGTTCCCTCTGCACCCCCTTCCAGCTCGCCTTGTTCAGCCCCAGGTGGCCCAGCATCGTCTGCGACAGCCGCGTGTTGGAAAACCGGGCCCATTCCCCAAACAGTGGCTCCACTAAATAGGTCATAAAGCCTTGGAAAACAAGAAAACAAACATAGCCAAGTGAAAAAAGACCTGGAAAACATACATAAAACGGAATATTTTAAATACTGTTTAGTGGTAAATGACAAAAAATGAGTCATACTATTCCAGTGCGCATTTAAAAATTCATTCCAATACTTAGGGGATCTTTACAAAATAACCTCTCAAAATGCAAAAGATCTCACTGGTCAGACAAAAGAACAGCATTAAACTGGATTACAAATTAACCTCCTTTCTCTCACAGCAATGATCAAATAAAGGGAAATATTGGAGAACGTGAGGGAGGGTAGAATCTAAACATCAGAACAGAAATTGACTTTAAAAACCTAAATTTCTAAAAGAAAAGTGTTATAGCAAACTGTCCCATAGACAGTCTGAACTGTATCACATAGGGGGGGAAAGGAGAGAGTCTTTTCACAATATCAAACTGACTAAAAACACAAATTACAGAATTTTTTTAAAAAGACACAACACATCAACATACAAATATTTATGTACGTCTGTGCATATGCACATGTGCACTTATTTATAGTGTCTGTTTTCAGGAACCAAAAATTCAACAGCACAATCTGCCAGTTACAGGAATGTATGATTTCCCATCATTCTAAATTAAAACAGTACAGCTGACGGAACAGACCAGGTTTTGTCTCTAATTTCAAGCGCTAACTCAGAGCGGGCACAGTCTCTAGGAAATGTATCCAAAAGGTACTTCTCTCATGTTGCATCCTGAAAGAAATCTGCTAAAAGAAACAAAACTGCGGTTACCAATCTGGATGTTGGCAATGGTTTCCGTCTGTCGGTCACAAAGTGGACTCACACCCAAGTGATATTTTTTCTCAATATCTCCTAAAGAAAGAAAAGTACAATTGTTAAGTCATCAAGTCCAGACCCAAATGGAGTCATCAGACACTGACAGCAGTGAGTTGTGCAAGTTGTTTGACAACGACAGTATCTTGCAGCAGTCTGAATGCATTTACTTCCTCTCAAAAATCCAGTGAGACTAACAGTATTTTGTATTTTTCATCAAACAATAATTAAAGAAAAAACATCAAATCCCAGGTTTCTTGAAGGATTAACTCGCTTCCTTGCAAAAGCTCCTAGGTTGCCATAGAAATGACAAATTAAGATCGCCCCTCAGCAGTAGGGGAGAGCACAGCAAAGCTGCCGGGGACTCCTCACTGAAGGCAACTCCTTGTTCTGCTTCCCCACCACCTTCACCTAAGGATAAGCTTCACACAATTAGCTCCAGATAAAGCAGTCTGCTCCCCATTTATTGTATCCATGCACAAATGAGCATGTCTCAAGTCAGCTAAACTAGCCTTAAGAAAGAAGCAGCACGCTATTTTATTATTAAAACAATTTCATAATAATGGAGAAATTTCACTCCATTTGTTGATTAAAAGCTTTATTAACTGCTTACTTAAGTAGCCTTAACTACACGGTAATTAAAAATCTCTTCCATAGCTCTTACCTGCTTACCAACAGCCCTGACAGCCAAAGTTTAAATATTGAAGATACATGACAAATATATTGAGTAATTTTCTGAAACTACTTGGTAAATGTAAGTGAGCACAATCACGCACCTGAAGCCCCTCTTAGGCTGAAGGTGCCATTCTAGAGTCAGACTCCAAGCAGACTCTTCACTGGGTTTCAGCAACATTGACTTTTTGCAAAAAGTACAGCCCATGAAAGTAATAAAAAAAAATCCCCATACTGCACTATAAATCTCTACCAGTCCTAAGTATAAATCCCTTTATTTGCAAGCAGCTATGAGTCACGGCTGCTCTCTCCATGGTATCAACACACGATGAACCAACAGACACTTCTCTCTCACTTGCCTTGATGGAAGAACTCCTCTGTTACTTTTTCACTCCACTGCTTGCTCAGCTCCCACGTCCGGCACGGATTACAAATATCAGCACACTTCAGAGCCATCTAGCAAAAGTTACCATACAGCATTAGATCACCCCTCCCTCCAACAGAAGGATCTGTAATCATTTATTTCCTGACAACAGATTATTTTAAGTTTTGTGAATAACAAACCTACCTACCATTTGTGCTTCTCTCTAAAGTTATGTTCTGCAATCATGTTTAAAAAACACTCACGGAACTATCAGGCCTCGTGATCATCTCTGAATAATATGGAAATTCAGTCAATGTATTTCAGGAGCACTATATTTGGTACATTCACTAGTACAGGAGATAATAAATTCAGAAAAAGAAATATCAAAGCAAGCAAACAGTATTTTGCATTTCTGGCTCTGAAGTTCCCGTTTTCAGTAATGGTTTGCACAGGACTGACCTTACCTGTTTGTCCACTTTCTCTTACAGTCCACAATATGGACCTGATAATAAAAGTATCTATAAACCCCAGGAGACTTTCAGGCTCTTGTTTTTAAAGCTTGCTAAACCTCTCTCTAGCACAGCTGCAAACTGATTCACAACAGCAGCACTTTGCTTTCCTGAAATAGGCTCTGACAAAGCACTTCACACTTCTAAGACTGCCTTGGAGTCACCAGAAAAAACAAGGAGAGATGTGTTTGCAAGACAAGGTTTTGTTCAGCAGCTCTAAGTTAACTTACAAACACAAACCACCACTTGGGAGAAGTTCTGGGAGGTGGGGGAGGTTGAAGTGGAAGGAACAAACATTTTGTAGAGAAACAAAATGACTAAAACATATTTCTACTTCATTTTGAAAGTAGGTGATAGCCTGGAAGAAGCACTATTCAGCATTTTAAGTAAATTATTTTTGACACTAAAATGATGTTTTCAAAAGTGTTACCAAAAAGATCACCTGTAAAATGAAGTGGCGATGGTTGGCGTTCTCTAAACATAGGTCTCCTCTGTCCAAATGGGATCGGAACGTGGACAGGTACTCATTCTGCTGACTGATGTCTGTGGCAAGAATAAGATCCCCTATCTGGCTTTCCATCAGCTGCCTGAAATCAGCGATACCAAACACTCAAAACCCGTAACAATTAAGAACAACAGCCATCGCTGATCGACATGTCTTTTTATCAAACTCATTATTATACGAGTCACGAGCTTCATAATCTGCATTTTCACTGAACTGGTTGGTTGGTTGGTTTGGTTTTTTCCCTCCCCTCTCTGAAAAATTCCTACAATACCCATAGAAATACTAGGATGTTTCACTGGCAGCTTTCAGGAAGACCAAAACAGCTTTTAGCGTTCCCATAACTCCCCCCTTTTTAATTTTTTTTCCATAAAAACACAAACTAATTTTTTAAAGCTTATTTCTTGTTAAAGTAGGTGAAGAACATCTATTTTAAATTACAGCTGCTGTGGCAGAATTTAAAAAGTCTGCCAAGTTTAAATTAAACAGGTGCTTGGCTATAGGAATACACTTCTTCAGTGAGCTCACAGTAAATGCGATTTCCCAAATATCACATTGCACCACGAGCTGCTGTACTCCTACAACATGGTATCCAGGAATCCTTAAAATAGAGCACAAGCTACGTTTTGTGTTCAGAGCTGCCACGCAACAACTTAGCTTGTTTTCCAAGGCTGTCTTACTTAAGTGACAGCTTACAGACATCCTAGAACTGATCTACACTGTTTTGTATAAACATACCTGTTTTCTAGTGACATATGTGCAAATAAACCAGACTCTCTCAGCAACCCCACTGCTGATCTCCAGTGATGGTTCTCTAATACTGAGGTATTCTGTGAATGAAAAGGATATCACAGGTATCAACCAATGACACTTTCTCAAACTGAAGAGCTATACAGTAAGAGCAGTACCAGTTTCATTGGGTTCGGGGTCTTTTTCTTTCTGGTTTTCTTTTTTTTCCTAAGGAGGTTAAAACTCAAATCCTGAATACTTTGTTAGCTTGCACATTTTTAATCCCAGTGGCATGGAAACAATGTCTGGATTCAAACCTCCCACTAAACACATCACAACTTACAGTCCTTTTCTGTGCTTCTCATGCATTCCCCAAACCTAGTTTTAAACAAAACAACAGATTTTGTCCTTACCTTATATAAAGTTGCTAAGTAATGGTTTGTTTTAATTAGGAAAGGTTGATTAACGCCTGGGTGATCCAAATCATGTGTGGCAGCTGCTATTAAACTGAGCAGAACATCCCATGGAGTTAAAGATTTGGAAAGCTGTAAGATAACAATAACAATAGTAGTAATTCTTAGCAATGCAAGTATGCCCTTGGAAAAAAGTGCATGGGTGTCGTATTTTATCTTTTTTTTTTTTTAGTAATTAAAAGCCAATAGAAACTCAGAAAATTTTAATATTGTGAAACTATTATTCCACTGACTTTTCACAGTATTCCCACCCCACAAAAGCTACAAAATTTCAACAGTGGCAGTCTTAAAAAACAAACACTGGCACACAAAATGCTACTTTCTGGCTGCTAATGAAGTACTATTTCTAACCAGATCCTGTAAAAGCAGCAAATTCTTAAAATTAGCTCCTTATCTCATTTACCAAGTTTGTCTGTATGTGTCAATTCTGCTTTAAATACAGAGTCTATTTTAAAAAACATTAAAAACCTCTCATCTTATACAGAAGAAACTCATGCTCTGGAAGACTTTAGAGCTGTTCAGAATGGATTTCTACCGTTATGCAAAACTATATTTCAAAGTCTACCAGGAGAAGAACTAAAGGAAGAAAATCTACCAAAAATAAATATTTCCAAGAAGTACATGCGTGTCGATCAACTCAGCAAGAAACTGCACGGATTTATTTCCACTATGCATAGTTGTTACTACTTCTGGTTGGGAGGTTTGTGAGTTAAACTCAGTAATGACATCCAGCTTGCAATAAAACAGAGAAGCCAGTTCTGCTCGCACAAAAGTGAAATGCTGCAAACACCCTGCGGGGACAGAAGTTTATATTCCCTGTTGCATTTGCCATCTATCACGCCTCGCATGTTTATAATGGACTTTGGTGCAACTGAACCAGTATATGTTACTGAACGTACAAAGCCCATGCCTGTATCCGAGGCACTACAAAACTTCCATCGCAAGTATTAAGTAAAAAGTGATCAGAGCTTCCACACTGCACGCCATAAAGAAGCTGATAGTGTATCAGCTCTGATTTGGCTCACTGCACCAACAATTGATCTGAGAGCAGCACCACGAAACTGAGTGGGCAAAGAGCCTCTGCAAAACATCCATGGAGCCAGAACTTACCTGGTTTTACCTCAGAAGCAGAATAAAAAGCTATGCTATTCAAGAGAATACCTGACTGGTGATCATCTGCATCAAGGTATGTAACTGGCCTCAGCTGGCTAGAGAGGCCTGCAGTTTTCAATTGAACACAGAAGGACAGGATTTAACCCTGAAATTGTCGAAGACCTCACTTAGAGCAGACTGCCAGCAGACCAAAATAAGAAACACTCAACTAGCTCAGCTCCTTAAGGTCTGTCACACTGTCCTTTTTTAGAAAGAAAGGCCAAAGAGAACTCCTGATGTCTTGCTTTAAGGTGTCTATAGCAGAAGCACACTGTTCATTAATATCGAAGATGAGCAAAGCAAGAGTAACAGGAGTTTCTGGAGGGAAAAAAAATCCAAGACAACCACCAACCAAAAATACCCAGAACGCCCCAAACCACAAAGACACAGGTTTATTATTGCCAGCTCTGACTCAGGCTGCAACTCCACGTATGTGTTGACAGGGGCTATGTTAAACAGCTGCAATCTCGATAAATTCCCTGCTCTGGTTCAACCTGAAGTCACCCAACAGACAAAACCAGCTCAGAAGAGGGGAAAAAGAAAAGCACACTGCCAAGTGTGAATCCACAGCCTCAGCAACATGGAGAGTAATTCCCTGCCTTTTTGTGTTCAGAAGTGGTCTCTGGGGTTTGCTTTTAATAAAAACTATGTGTATGTGGATATACACCCATCTGTATCTAGGTGCACACAATCCATTTAATACACACACAGAAATACATGTAATTCTGTATGTACGTGTGATGTAAAAGTGAGAACGCTCCCTTACCTTGGGCTCTTTTAAGTAACAGTGCATGGCCTGAGTCACATCAGCAGCATGAACTGCATTATGATAAGGGTTTTGACTGTGATAATCTTCTTGAACCATAACTGCAGGAAAATAACAAATATCCACATTTAAATTCAATAGCAAATTTTTCAGGAACCATTTTATATGTCCTTGATTAGGCACAGAAATATGCAACTATCACAAGTTACATAAATATAAAAGTGTCAAAGTCAATAAATAGTTGACCCAAAACCCAGGTGTAAGAGATTTTTATCTGAAGAAACTGTATTTTCTAAAGGAAATCAACTACATGTGAAGTCATCTCAGAGTAAAAAATTAAACAACTTGAAATCAATACATAATCTGAGATCTGACTCTCAGAACTTCCCAGGAAAGGTTCCCTTTGATAACCTACCCTGCCTGAATGTTAAGGCAGCCTGGAACACAAAATGAGGATACTACTATTTACTAAAGCATCAGGATGACTTCAGATCATGCTTTGAAAACAGACACGATCAGAGGAATTAGGGACTGCTTTCCTGTCATATGAAGTGCTTTTCTTTCCCCTTTAGGAGAGTGGTCATGGAAAACCACCTCTACATAGTTTAGGCATCTTCTCATACTTTTAGTCAGGCAAATTTAAGCCTACATGCAATTTAGAAAATAATCTCATTTAGACGATGGTCCTAGATTTAATATTCCTTAGTTAACTTCTTCCTTGCTTTCCTCCTCTTTCCCACACCTTCCTGGCTGTCTTTAAACATTACAGGTCAAATGCTCTAAAGGACATGAACATTAGCTTGAGTACATAGAGTGAAAGAACTGTAATGTTAAAAAGGATGGAGGAGAAGATGATCTGAAGCCCAGCGATCAAACGATATTCTGAAGTTTTGCCTGATAAGACACATCAGCTTTTTCAAGTAAACCTCAAAGAACACTTTCCTGGCTGACCACAGTCTGTCAGTCCCACTCAAACAAATGTGCCCACAACCTCTTCTCCTCCATTCACAAGCCAGCACCCTCCATGTAATCATGACTGTAATGTTCGAGCATGGAGCATGACTGCCATGCTATTTGTGAAGAGTTGTGGCTCATGAAGAGTCAAAATATTGTAACCATGGTGTAATCTCAGTAGTACTCAATGCATAGCTGACACCTCAGATGGAAAATAACAAAAACAAGCACCTTCAGGCTCTATTAACCAGCAGCAGAACTCCCTTTCACCTATTCCTCACATCCAGTGCATGAATGAGGATGTCCTTGGCTTACTCCTCAACTCTTCGTGGCTTCATAGGCTGGTCCAGCTACCCAAAGTCTACAGTTTTCTTAAATTATTCATGTCAGTAACACAGACCTAGGTTAATCACAGTCTGCCAGAACTAGTGTGGCACATTCATCCTATGTTTCCAGGAACATAGTACTTTGTATTTTCTCTCCTCCTGTTCAGATCTTGAAAACACACAGCAGGAGATGACAGATCTCCAAGTAACCTCCAGAAAGCACATAAAGACTGCGTATGCGTATAAACAAAAATATATACACACATACATATGTGAGATATATATATGTATGTACACAAAAATATAATGCTGAGATCCTAATTAAGACTAAAATCAGATTTCTCTCCTTAAAAAGGTTCCAGTGAGTGCTCCAAGTGAATTTTGTCTGACACTATGGACCACTCGAGCTGTCCTAGTCTTCTGGAATTTGATCTCCAGATTACTTTGGACTAAGGTATAAGATAGAGCAAGAGAAAATAATTAATTGGGTCCATGCTAAGCAGCTGTGGACAGATGGGCTAGGACAGGCCTAAGAAATATTTTTCTTATTGCTATTAAGTAGATAACATTAATGAAAAGGGAAAGGTGGTAAATGTCAAAGCTAGAATAAAATTTTGCCACCTTCTTCCTCATTTAGTGACTTACGGCTTTGAGTAGTCAGATAGAGTTCAGACTACTGTCTTTTGATAAGCAGTGAACTAACCCAGTCATTCCTAACTGGTCTTTCATTTCAGGTACTGTCTTTTGCTAAATCTCAACTAACCAGGAAATAAGCAAGATGAGAAACACACAACTTGAGTCACCTAAGACCAGATCTCTGTAATAATTTTCTTCACATCCCAATATATTAGTCAGCTGATCTACCTTTTTGAAATGGGAAGGAACAGAGTCCACTTTAAAACAACATGAAATGCAAAGACAGAACTGAAATTCTTTAAAGCTGAAGGGAACTAAATTATGGGGGAAGAAAACCCATTCCTTTCCCATTCTGAAAGGGGAGAAAAGCTTTCCAAATGTGATTTCTCTGCTGTTAAATGACAAGCTTTGTAACCACAAAATTGTTTTCACTGAAACTCTGAAAGCCTGCTAAAAGGAACCAGAAACTTACTTCTCCTGCTTAGTTAAAAAAAAAATCCCCTCCACAAAATTAAATAGAAGCTACTGTCACAGGAGACCCAAAGGAAGGTATTCTCACACCAGCCTGTGTCTATGGTATGAGGATGCAGAAAAACAGCTCTTTCAGTTGTCCATTGAAAAGTACCACTTTGTTCAAATATTCTATATCTTTCCAAGGAAGCAGGCCTAAACAGTCAAGGAAAATTGTCTTGCGCTCTGCCTATAGAGAAAGCAAGCCCACGGTACAGCGCTTACTTGTGGGAGAGTTTGAGCAAGCAACAGATAGCATCAAATTGGCACCATTAAACATGGCCAAGCTAGCACGTTCAATACAGTGAGGAAACTATATAGGAAATTAAGAGTAAAACAGAACTGAAAATCAAAGCAAAGAAAGGAGCTGTCTAGCCTTTCCCAATAAAAATGTCACACAATATATTCCCGATTATTCAGATTTGATAACTACAACACAGCATTTACTACCAAACTACTGAACTTGTTAATACTTACTTGGATTTAACATGGAGATTCTATACTCATAGAAACTTTGAGAGACTGTCTGAATCTATATAACTGAAATCACTGCACAATCTGGACTGCATCAGTACTACTCCTTTTTGCTAGACTATTACCAGCATTTCATTTAAGGTACGAAAATGAGGATAAACAGCAATATTCATCATAATAAAAAGCTGTATTTACCCAAAAATCTACGAAGTTTCATCGTATCTAACTGGAAGTGTTCAATTAGTCCATGAAGATTAAACAGATGAAAGGTTAAGCTGACTAGACTGTTTCCTAAAAATGAGATGAAAATACTAATTCATTGGAAGCCATAAAAAAATCAGTGACTCTTTAACAAGAAATGTATTATTTCAAGCAAATTGGTCACAACAATTATACAAGCAAATTTCTCTACACCAATTTATGACAAATATTTAAATCTT
Organism: Mesitornis unicolor; assembly: GCF_000695765.1. NCBI lineage: Eukaryota > Metazoa > Chordata > Aves > Mesitornithiformes > Mesitornithidae > Mesitornis > Mesitornis unicolor. Next base: position 64,043 of record NW_010182512.1, on the reverse strand, counting down.
CCTGCATGACAAGATTGCGTTGGCTATCTCCTCTAGTAATCACCAGTGGTTTTGCATAATTACAATGCATTTCCCAATCGTCCCCTGTCAACTGATAGGAGGAAAAAGTTACTGAACATTTAAAAAAGCAACAGGTTTCAACATGCAACCCATTACAATGTTATTCAACTTTGCGGTATGTTGCATCATGATATTTATAAACAGGCATCAGCTTAAAACAAATGCAAATATAATCAGGCATAGCAAAAAGCTAACCAAGACTATTGATTAGTGTACACTGGGCATATGCTATCTCATTTTCATCATGTGTTTTGCTAAACTACTCCTTATTTCACCCAGAACTCTAAGTTTTAAGTTTCTCTAGGAAATGTATACTAATATTACAAGCTTAGAATGTATTTCGCCTCCTGATAGCTGTAATAGAATCACTTGCAGTGGTAAAACTGTAAGAGACAGAAATAGGCTGCAAACATTTACATGAAATAGCCTTCCCATAATTTACTCTGCAAACAATATGTAGTGGCAGATAACTCGGTTTTGGTACGTTGACTCTGACAATCTTCATTTAGCAGGAATTAAAGAACCGAGCACAGACAGAAACTGAGGTACAAAAGGACAAAAAATTCTGCTAAATCTAGCTTATTACTAGGCTTAATGGATTTGCATGTGCATGCCACTTCCTCACAATAAGACACAATTCTCTGAACAATATTTACTGAATAATTTGTTTCTTAGAGGACAATAATTTGTTTCTTGTCCAGGGAAAGCAGAGTTTTATATTCAGCATTCTCCCCTTACCAACTTTAAAGAACAAGACTGCCTGTTCAAAATGTTCTCCTAAAATGACTACATTAGGATGCAAAAAGGATGAACTTCATTTCTCTTCTGCCAGCTTTAAACATCTGACTGCATCTCTGCTACCAACTCCATTTGACTGAAACACCTGCAAGAGCTGCCCTCCATTTGCTCCCCAGCCCAGTGTTAATGTCACCGTGGTGCTGGACTCTCTCATCTCCTCCTTCCCTTCTGTTCAAAACGCAGCTTCCACTGCTGCAGGTGGTAATACAAAGCTTCACGCTGTCCACTGCAGCTCCCTCCTCCTTTCCAGCTCACTTACAGATCTCTTTTCTAACTGTCCATAGTTTAACCAATGTTGTTTTTTTTAAGCAACTAGTTGTTTAGTTCATACCACTATTTGTAATGAGTGCACAAAATCAACCGTAATTTTTTTTTTTTTTAATTTTGTGCAAGCTACCTCTACAGCAGCTCCTGTCTGCTCAACTCCCAGTTCTCTAGATAGTCCGCTAGATAATCGTAATTAGAATGCATTCACACCACCTTGACTTCTCAAGATACTGCAAAGTAATAGAACTATTCTACCTAACATTAAGTTTAATCAGAAAAATACTTGTTTAATATAACTGACCTTTTGGATACAACCATATAAAATCAACCGCATTCCATAATTTTAAGACTAAAAGAAAATATTTGTTAATTTAGACCAAATTATTACTTATAGACAGAACAGTAGCCTACAAAGTACAAAAACTTCTACAAATCAATGATTGTTTTGAATGCTGTTGGTACCAACAGTGATGGCATTTTAACAGAGTAGCCAGGCAAACTAGGATTTAGATGAAAACTATTAAAAAGTACTACTTGATGAAATGTGTTCTTTTACTGAACAAGCAATCATGTACCATGGTATAAGAGCAATAGTTAAATTATGCTAGGAGATAAAACACAAATGAAATAGCAAAAGTAAACTCACCATTTGTCAGTCTATCAAAAAGAAAAATATCAAAATTCCAATTTCCGACCTTCTCCAGCATACACTGAAAGAAACACAAAAGCTGTCACTTTTTTACTCAGTATACACCTATCTTCCCACAGCCCAGAGGAGTATTTAAGATCTCAGAGAGTGATGCAAGTCTTAGGATTGCTATACGCAAAAACCAGTATTAAAATAATTACATTTGTCTGATAACTTGAAAACTTTAAAATACATGTTGAGAATTGAAAAACCTAAATACAAGAAGTGTCTCGACAGTACTGGCTTGAGATTTTCCCTTCATCATTTAGTCAATTTCTTAGAAGAAATAAAATTCAAAATAATCAGGTTAAAAACAAACAGTATGACATAATAACTCTGTGTTCAGACTTCTGCCACTTCTAATTTTTGCAATGAGCTAGTAGTTCACCTGTGTACTCCTTCACCTCAGCTTCTATCTTTCCCTTGCTTTTCTTGATGCTTTACTAGACACATGAGCCAAGCTTTTAATTTCCTTTTTAAGAGCCTGGCTTTTCCCTTTCCACCTCACTGAACGAGCATTTCTCAGCTGCTCAACAGGAACTGCTCTTCCAGAAACATGGGGGAGCAAGACCAGCAAATGGCACTCAGGGCCTCACCAGAGCTGAGCAGTTGCAGTCCTGGCTTCCCATGACCCTGACAGCAACACCTGCCCAGCCTGTTTTACACCAGATGCTTGGCATTATCCTGTTCCCATCAGACTGATAGAGCCGTTTCGTGATCCAGCTACTATGTTCTAGCTTTTCTCCATCAGTCACTAAAACTCAGCTACCAGAAGAAACAAAGAGCATTAACAAGATCCTTCTGCTGCTCAATTAAATGTACATGTTTTTAAGTCTATCCTCCAGGTTATCGGGTTCTTCCTACACTGCAGCCTGATCATGTGCCATATGGACACACCGCGTTGTAAGTGTGCTCCTTGTCTGCTTCTAGGTTACGAACAAGAAGCTTTACACAAAAAGCCTTTGGGATCCTGAATAACCTGTAAGCTTTGCTTGCTCATTCCTTTCAGCTCTATCCATCCTCTGTCCCCAATTTACACCCAAACAAAGTCAGTTTGGCATAGCAATCTTCTGATAAATCCATTTATGCATCTTCCAGACATCCAGTAATGAGGTTAGACTAAAAAAGGAAAAGGGAGGGCTGGTAACAGTTGTCCAAATTGCTCAATTTCTAAAATACAGTTAAATTTTTCTTTCCTTACTTTTTCTCCAGTTATTACAGTGCATCCTTCTGTCACTAAAGTTATTTTAAAAAGTGCCAGCCATATAAGCTCCAAAAATCATCCCAGTAAACTTGTGGGAACTGAAGAAGTTTGCTAGAAACCAGGTTATTTTGGCTGGACTTTATTAAGATATAGACATACATAGACATACATACGTATATATATATATATATATATATATAAAAACACCCACACCCACCGACACACACACACATATATAGTAAAAATACATGCTTAAAATATGTATTTGGCTGCACTCTCTCTCAATATAAGATACAGTTATACACCAGTGGACATTTTTTAAAACTTACTTAAAAAAATAAAAATCAAGCAACCAACCTTTGCTTGTCCATTATAATCATCATCTAATATGTTTGAAGAATTTGGAACAGTGATACCACGGAAAAAACGGGAAGATCTCAGGTATCGCTGGAAACTAAGCAACCTTCTCACATTTCTTGCAGATACAGACACCTCAATTTCAGAATTTGCTACAAAGAAACAAGAAAAAAAATACTCTCTCTAATAAACCTGTACAAAAAAAGACTGTTCAGGGACGTTTGGTACAACAGAGGAGCTGCAGTTGTTAGGTATTCTGTTCAACTGGTGTATCAAATGTTTCAGCAACAGATTTTTATTAATAGGATGTACAGAGCCATTAGAAAAGGAAGTTTTCTATGTAAGCATCCTGTGAAGAAAAACAAGTATTTAAATGACAGCTGAAATGTATCTTTTTAAGAAACTCTGCTATTAAAAGGACAGAAATATTATGGAAATTCTGTAAAAACATATATAGAGCTGCAAACAAGTTATTTTTGGAAAACTGCTGTCATGTATACACATCCAACCCACGACCCTAGCAGATCAGTTCGGATATATACACCAGCAAGATAACATCAATTACTGTGTGTTGATACAGGAGTTACAAGTAGGTATCAAGTACACAACAAATAATTTTTACACTGATTTTCAAAGCTCAGAAATTCTCTTAACTTTGCCAGTAAAGTTTTAAACACACTCAAGTGATGTTTGGTACTTCTGCAGATAATTACACTCAGAACCCCTCCTCTGTCAAACAGGTACCACATTTACTTTACATGTGCTATGATATGAATTCCCTTTCCCAGTACAGTGAAATCACTACAGAAAATGGTTTTAGTCTGTTTTCAGAGAGTGATCCAAATACTTTACTCTTATGAGGTTAAGTGGTTTAGCGAGTCAAATGACTGTTGCTAGCTTACATTCAATTCCCACTTGATATGCTTGAAGTGTTTCAGAAACCAGGAGATCAAACTACGCATGGCTGTAGTTTCTTTGCAAAGGGCCGGATATTTTCATTCTGAAATACTTCAAGCCAAACTTGGCCTTTGCTTTCTTTTCAGCAGTACCCTCAACAGCATTTTTATAGAACCAACAGTCAGTCAATAATCTTGATACTCGCTAACCCTGCCTGAAGTGACAAAAAACAAGTGATAAAAAGTATTAAGGAAGACAGTGCAAACATGCTCTTTTCCAAAAATGCAGATCCTCACAACCAACATGAGCCCAACATTGTAGTACAGACCTCTTGCCTTTCCAAGAACAAGGCATACTAGAAAATGTCAAGCAAGCAGTTACAATTTTTGTTCTTAAAGTCACCCTAAAATATTGTACAGGGGAAGGTATGGCCTTATTAACAACCTCAATCAAAACCCCTGGTGATTTCTAGTGAAAGCAGTTTAATTCTACATAAGAGAAATATTTATCCATTTAAGTTATTCTCCCTGCAGGAGTTCCAGTGTACTTTCTGCTCTACATTAACTCATTAATATATTAATTTCCAATATACACTAATAAAATGCCTCTGAACAGAACTAACAATCACACGAACATAAAGTATTTGATCAAATACTGCTGCATTTCACATCAACAGTCCATGCTAACAGAGAATAAATTGACAAAACTGGTATATTCTTTCAGACAAGCCCAAAACACTTCATCAAGATACTGAAGTTCCCCTCTGTTTCACTTCAAGTCATAATTAAGGCCAAGGGCTCTTCCTCTGAAGACATATATACATACATACGTAAATAACATATCCCAGCTATGTAAACAGGTGTACTACCTATGATAAAGGTTGCTTATAGAGCAACATTCACCTGTACAGCAGGCAAATATATAAAATCTGTCATGTCGCATTACTCTACCAGTACTTCCAGCCACATCTGTTAGCATGAGGTTACAGTCTGAGCACTGCCAGCCTGCAGAACAGAGGAGCAGGGAGCAACACAGCTGCTCCTGTTAACAGAGCACAGATTTCAATTAAGAAGTTCCCCCCCCAAATCTTGATCCAGTCCCTTAAAATCCAGATTTCACAGGTCATTAGGTCTGAATTAAAATAATATAAAATGGGTATATTTAAGTCATAAAATAATCCAAGATGTCCACAAAGTCACATGCAAAATCCAAGACCTTCACTAAATCTCAGTAAAACAAAATACTTTAAGCAGGAGAAATCAGCACTCTTCTGCAAGTACAGATAGTTTTCTTGATCATAAGTAGTCTTTTACAGATCTATAGTTAACAAAAACCTACTTTTGTTGTCATACTACAAATGTCACAGATGCCACCCATTAATCTTTAGTAGAACAGCACAATGTAACCAATACAAGTGAAACAACAGCTTTTGTCAGCAAAGGGCACAACACAGCACAGAAATGCAGTGATGTAGCAGCACAGGCCTGCATTCAAACCCCATGTTTGTTCCCAAGTCATTGGAGGGGGTTGCACGTGTTTTCACTTCAGTATTTTTTCTGATGGTAACGTGGGTACAGAGGCAAATCAATTACTCAGTTTTCTGTGAAGCTGAACAGTCATTACTCTCTACTTTGCAATATGCTATTTAAAAATATTTTTAAGATTAGTGTTTCAACTCTGCCATCAGTTTGCATAGTTCTAAACTACCACTCTTAAGACATTAATCCTACTTTTCCCACCCCCCTTATTAAAAAAAAGGTAAAGAAAAATGATGTCATTCAAACAAGCAATAAAAAGCCTACTTCAGTGCAGCTTTCCTGGCAGCAATGCTGCTATTACAGAATCAAAGAACGGCTGAGCTGGGAAAGGACCCCTGGAGGTCATCTGGTCCAAACCCCCTGCTTGGCAGGGCCACCACGCTGCCCAGGACCATGTCCAGATGGCTTGTGAGGATCAACAAGGATGGAGATGCCACAGCCTCTCTGGGCAGCCTGTGCCAGTACCTCGCCACTCACACAGTGAAGAAGGGTTTTGTGATGTTCAGAGGGAACCTCCTGTGTTTCAGTCTGTGCCTACTGCCTCTGGTCCTGTCACTGGCCACCACTGAAAAGAGCCTGAAAGAGTGTGGCTCTGTCCTCTTTGCACCCCTTACATACATTGACGAAATTCCCTCCCGAGCCTTTTCATCTCCAGTCCCAGCTCTCTCAGCCTTTCCTCATCTGCCCCTTAGTCATCTTCCTGAACCTTTGCTGGGCTCGCTCCAGCATGTCCATAGCCCTTTTGTACTGGGGAGCCCAGATGTGGACACAGTACTTCAGCTATGGCCTCACCAGGGCTAAGTAGAGGGGCAGGATCACCTCCCTTGACCTGCTGGCAATGCTCCTCCTAATGCAGCCCAGGACACCAGGATTAGCTTTCTTTGGGGCAAGGGCACATGGCTGGGTCGTGTTCAATTTGGTGTCCACCAGGACCCTCGGTCCTTTCCTGCAAAGCTGCTTTCCAGCTGGGTGGTCTGCCTGTGCTGGTGCTTGGGGCTGGTCCTCTTCCAGGAGCAGGGCTTTGCGCTTCCCTTTGGACTCCTATTTATTCCATATGTATAGCCCAAGTTAAGTAATAACAGCTTGACCAAATGTCCAATTATTTAGATCTTCAATGATCAGAATAATTCCCAAATGAGAAAAAAATTTGAGCCGTCCCAGCCCTCTGCAGTTCCAGAACACCTACATCAGGGGGACTACAAGAACCCAAAAAGTAAATTACTCTCTTTAACAGCTGAGCATTTCTATAGGACAATTCAGAATAGGTGAGTCAGGTGTGGAGGTTTGACAGGTAATTAATTTTAAAAGGAGGCTGAAAAAGAAAATAGCTAGCTTTCAAGGAAGGTGGGGGAAGGCTCTAAAGCTGCAGGAACACTGAGAGCATCCATGCTTGCAGCTTCCTTTTCCTCACCAATAAATTATTATGAGTATACAAAAATGAATCGCTTTGTGTTCCTGGCAGACCAGGAAAGACAAGTTCATGGGAAGGACTGGTAAACTGAACAACATAGTTGTGCAATGGAAACTTGGTATTTCCCTCCTGGCACAAGTGGAAAACTCACTCTCTTTATATGCATGATTAATAAGAGAACATCAGCCTACCTTCTTCTATCATCAGTCACGAAATGAGATGCTAATTTCAGAGACCCTACCAAAAGCAATGTTTAATAATATATTTATAATAGAAAGAAGGTGAAGAGTGTATTACATTTGTTCAAGAAAAAGCACGCTGCAAAATCATCCCACCTCCCAGCCCAAATGTCCATCATTTCATTTGGAGCTTTCAGTCTGCTAAAGGCCTTTGAATCCAATGATTCAAGAAAAAATAAATCCAATGATGACCACTAGCTCTTAAGAGATAAGGACAGGTTAAGGACAAATCAGAATGAGAAAATAAATAAATGTATATGACACTCACAATCTTTGAGAACTGAAATGGAATGAAAGCAACATCAGGATGCTGGGCATGTTAAGCAGCTACAGCATTCAGAGGACCTTCAATGGCAGGGTAGGTCTCTGTGCCTAGTCAACAGCAGCACTCCTATGACACTTCCCTTCTTAATTCTTTGTGCCCTACCTAAAGTTAAAGTCTCTCTCAAAGTACTTTTTACTTCCAAGTTACTTTCTTATTAAAATTATTATATTCTTGTTTCTAAGCATCTTAGGGGAGACGTTGGTAAAATAAAAAATGCTTTTCTCTAAAATAAAGAAAAAAGGAATAATTGTTTTCTGATGTCAGTTATTTTAATAATGTTATGCATATACAGCAAGAAAATATAATAATAGAAGTTGTCTTCATGCAACAGATTTCATCTGTATTCCAAGACATTTATTATACTCTCTTTTCCTACTCTCAAACTTCTGTGTTGTACTACTTGAAAACCTAAAAAAATAATTTTATCACATTTCACAGGTGTACTAAATCTTTATTTTTCTCATGCTGAAATAGAAATACAAAAGTAGTAAGGAAAAGACAAGTCAAAATAACTTCATAATATACAGATACACTTATTCTTAGATTTTTTGCATCTTTTGTAGAGTAAGGACAGAAAATAAACGAAAGAACAACAATTTCATTATGGTTTGGTTTGGGGTTTTTTTTATTAATAGAAACCTGAAATCCTAGCAAAATGCTTCAACTTTCTTCTAATGCAAAGACAGACTCACAGCCTGTGATGGGGTCCTGGTCAAAATAAGGCTTATCCAGTGTAAGAACTCTACCTTCTACTTCTTCCTTGCTACAGCCAAAAGGTACATAGGAAGTTATCCAGGACAAAAATTACTGAATTTTACTACTATCAATAGAAGGAGCTTAACGGTAGATCTGAGGTACCACAGCCACTAACAGAAAAAGGAATTAAAAAAGTATTTGAGAGGATGGATCTTCCGTATGTGTGAATGTGAACCTGAAGTTTGGCGTGCACAGGTCCACCAGAGGAGCTGGGTGGTTTCTAAAAAATTAAAAGAAGTCTTTTGATGGAAGCAGTTTCTCATAATTTTTCCACATAAAAGGCAATTACACATTTATCATTTTTACATAGCAGATACTACCAAACGTAACGTAATATCTGCAAGTTTCCGCTAACTGTAAGTATATAGATATGCCAATTATAACTGTATTTCTAAGGCCTTCCAGGTCTTATATTTATGAATAATTCAAAAATATTATCTAGCATTTCACACCACTAGAGGGACCCATAAACATTCTAATTTCACATCTACTCCCATCAAACCATTAAGAAATGCCTTATATTAGATCTGTGTAGATTTTTTTAAAAATGGAAGTCCTGTAATTTAGCTCTTCTTTAAGTTTTCCACTCACCCAAGTTGCATTTTAAAGTACTTTTAAGACATTCAGTACTAAAATAATATAAAACTACAGTTTCAATTGGAAGATATAAATTCAAAGATACATAACGTTACATATATAAACTACTGGTGTCTAAATCACAGTACTGTACGTCCTCTCTTTCTTAGAACCACTCTGAAGCCCTGATGGCACCGTTGTAAGGCACTAAACCTCCTCTTCTGATTAAAAGCAAAAATTAAGCCAGACTGGTTTGGTTTTAATTCATCACATGAATATATTTATATGTACCTTCTCCCCCACACACATAATAGTGATCACTGGAAAATAAGCTGTGGGTTAAAGGTTGGATAAATAAACACAGCTTTGCAAGTATCTTCTGACTGGAGTCAGAAGAAAACATTAGATTTCAAAACACTTTATTAGTACCACCACTTTACTAGTAACTCCAGCCATTTTCAGCAGATCTTCCCCGATCCAGGGAGGCGACTGTTAAGCATCACCATCACTAAAGATAACTCCTTTCCTGAAGGATCTTGCAAAATGAAATACTGCCTTAAATTACAGGCATACAGAAGGGTTGTGTTTAGGTTGGAAGAGACAGAAGATACACACACCTGATAGGCCTTTGGTCCAATCCTCTGCTCAAAGCAGAACTAATTTGAGGGAAATCTCTTGAATTGCAGGGGTTAGACTACTTTAGTATGAATTCAACACCAATTCTCCAATGGCACTGTGAGCCTTTAAATAATAGAGCAGCAAAAGCATAAAGAAAACACTATCAAAATGTTTCTCTAAAGGATTCTACCCATATAATTCTTTTTAATTTTGGCTCCCCTTAATAACTCCATAAACACTCCAGGAAGGATACAAAATTAAGGAAATTGAATTATGCCATTCTTGTAATGGACTGCATAACATCGTGAAGTTATTTTAGGACTAGGAAACAGAATATACAAGGTACATTCTTTCTCTACCAGCTTACCAAATCATAACCCCAGCAATACCACAGCTGTCTACATTTTTTTTACCTGAATCCACCTGCTGGGCAAGGCAAATCTTTAGAAAAATATCACCAGAATATAAATATATCCCTCACAAAAATGGTTTATGCTGTGTTAATCAAGATTCTGATGCTCTTGAAGAATAAACAAATATGCAACACATAATGGTTCAACTCTTCCCAAAAGGAGGATAATATATTCCAGACCATCACAAGATCTTTTTCTTGATGTCTTCCAAGAAAATAAGAATTCTAGAATTCTTCAGTTCCACAGCAATGGAGTGTCAGAACCATCAAGTAATCCTTTCTAGCTATTTTTTATCCTCAGAAATAAAAGAATTGAAAAGTAACATGTCGTGGTTGACAGAAAAAGAATATCCTTTAAGAGTCTGTATGACTGTCAATAGGAAAGTCAAACTGGGAGCAGAGATGAAAACAGAAGAATTCTTACACATTTTATGCCAAATTGCCCAGCATTAAAAAAAACCCAAAACAAACCAAACCAAAAAAACCCCAAACCCACAGCCTTTCAAAATAAACTACTTGGGGAAGGAACACATTGGAGAAGTTCTAAAGAAAATAACATTCTAAAAAACCTCCTCCTCCTGAACTAAAATGTAGCTGTGTCCTTTTCTAAGGCCAATTTACCTCAGCAATACAACACTGAGCTGTACCAGCAGCACAAGACTCCAGGGCACACATGCTGTTTTACAGAAACTTAAAAATAAGA
>NW_010182512.1:44476-53163 GCF_000695765.1 Mesitornis unicolor | reverse complement strand
GTAGGGAAAATAACCATCTAGGGTAGCTAAAGGGAAAAAAAAAATCTGTCCTGTATTCTCAAGGGGAAGCTTTTAGCCTGAAATCTTCCTTAACCAAGCATACTTCAAGTCTATTTTCCACTTCAAATTTATCTTCACTGTTTTCTCTTGCCTAAAGCTGCATTTAGGGCATTTTCTGTGACTTTCCCTTGTGTGACTGCATTCTCCACACTAAACCAAAGTCAAAATTCCTCTCACATTAAGGAAAACAATTTGAATAATCTGGATTGTGAATAATTAATTAGATGACAATTTCAGAAGGCATGCTTCCACAGAAAGGCAGCTTTTAGAGAAATCTCTTGAATACAAGCTTTTCACTCCTCAGTGCTGCTATTTTCACAGTGAAACAAATACTTCATTCAACCTATGACCACACAGAAGTCTTCGTGCATGGCTTTATTCATTGTGAAACTCACTCTTTTCCACAGTAGACTGTTGAACATGACAACTACTCTTAACCAGATTCATCCAGGTAATACCTTTATTTTCCTGAAACAAAAAGGTCATACAACTTCATCTGGACTATGCTCATTTTATCTCTACCTCTAGGCGGTATCGTCAAAAGCATGATCAGGTGTCACTACACAAAGATCTCCCAACTTGTTTGTGGCAATCAGTTTGGATTTGGTTAGATTTATCCATCACCTATAAAAACCACCTGAACTCGTCCTTTCTTCCCCTGCCAAAAAGGCTCCATACACAACTGAGAACCGCTTAAAAGTTTTAATGAACTCTTTCCTTTGTGAAGCACTGTACTGCACACAAGCATCAGTATGACTAAAAATGGAATAATTCCTAAGTATTTACATAAATATCCTGATTAACTAAAAAAAAAAAACAAAGCAAAATAAACCCCTTTCTAAGAGACTTCAATTCCTAGACGTGTTATCCGTAAAACAGAAAATAGAGCCACACGTGTTGGCAACATCATCTCCCTGTAGGAGCATGCTCAGACTAGAGTGTCAGGAGAGAAGTCTAAAAACCTTTTGACAATATCTTATGTATTCCGGCACAGATACAATGGGAAAAACAAGAAAAAAATGTTTCCTCTCCAGAAAACCAAAGCATTTCGCTTTTATCCAGTTCTTCCAGACTACATCCAACAACCCTTTCCCAACAAGGAAGTCTGAAAGCATTAATTAAAGTTGTGTCTACATACGACACTTCTCAATATTTTTGCTGCTATCTTAATTATTCACTGTATTCATTTTGGCTTCACTTCCCCACTATAACACAGTGTACACATCTCCGAGAACATTCACTGACTGGGGCACACCACATATTCTTTTGTTCGCGATGAGAAAATCCTCACAAACATAAAAGTTTTTTTAAGTGTATACATGTGTGCATATAAAAAACAATAGACATTATTGACAACCTCTCAATAGCAAGAAAACAAAACCCAAAACTGTATTGCTAGTTTGCTATTTCTGAAAAAGGGAATACTTTAATACTGCCATTTACCGATTCTTCTATCAAAGATTGGCTGGTTCCTGGGATTCACTATAAAAATGTAACTTCTGGAATAATGGATAATATAGAAAGAAAACAACCCAGCAAACTTAATGTGATCATCAGTCAAACCCTGCATTTAATAATTCTCAGATATGACTCCCCTACCACCACCTCTAGCAACAAAGATACTTTTCCAACAATCATTTTAAAATCGAATTTCCTAGAAAGAAGCTACTGGTGAGAATACTTCTAGCCAATTCGGAAACTTGAATATTCATGTGCCAATTACAAAACTCTGGGATAAAGATGCAGACACTGAGCTTATAATCCTTAAGAAGAAACAGAAGTGATCTTAAGAACTAAATGCTAACAAACTTTACGTTGTGACAGTAGTTGAAGTTGCAAGTAATAATACTGTTATGAAACAAGTTAATATCTAAAAAAAAAAAATGAAAACCAAGTGGCACAAAACCAACAAAAATCAGTAGCTTCCTGCAAAACAGAGTAATGCACTTAGAATTCAGTACTCTTCAAACCTACCAATTAAATAATGGCTTACAAGCCTATTAATAAATACTGGAAAGAGGTAACTTTGTCAGCAGATTATTAGCTGGACTTCCTGAAAGACATTCAATTTCTCCATAAAACACCACTGACAGAAAAAGAAAATTATAAACAACAAAAATTAGCTACACAGAACACAAAATGGCAATAACACTTCAGCACTGCAAATGACAGCCAGTATATAAAAGTCATCCGCAAAACAGGTAAGCAATGATCACTGCAAAATATTTAGAACCACAGAGTGAAGTTAGCGCTAGTAGAAGAAAGTGAAACTTTACAAACTCGATGAAGGAAGCACATCCATGCATTTCTGATGTTCAGTATGCAGCTGTGGTGGGAGGAAAAAAAAGGTAACATTCAGATGGTTTAGTCTGCTTCAGCTGCAGGAGAGGCCCTTTTCAGTCCTGTTTTTGCCCCAAGCAAAGACCCAGCTGGCTCAGCCGGCTCTCGCGTGCTGTCGATTGCTCTTATCGGTGAGCATTTTTCAAAATCCTTCTGGAGTTACTCTGGGTGGGTGGGGAGAATATCCTGGAAACCACATCAAATCTGATTCCCACAACTACTCTCCACCTGCAGGCTGATACTACAATACCAAAACTCCATTGCTTCAAACAGTTAAGGAAACACTGATCAGGACCCAATCAGCATCGCAGAGAAAATGAAAACGTTTTACTGATTTAAAAAAATAAAATATGTAAATTAACAGATGATCCAGCGATATGTTGAGAAATGGGGCTGAATTCCTTACTGATTCTGACAGAAACTCGGCAATGTAGCAGGAGTCTGAGGTCAAAGAGCAACGCTGCAACAGGCCACAGTCCTGAAGTGCAAAAAAATTGAACTAATATGGCAACTCTGGAAACTGCCACAGCAGCTGACTCGAGAGGGAAGTTGTAGCCAAGGAATTTTTTGGGCCTCCTAGCAACATTCTTTGCTGTCATCAGACACCACAGTTGATGTTGCTAAAAGTTGATGCCTGAGCCTGAACAAGTAGGGGCAAGAAGAAAGGGTGTGAAAATCCTTTTCCTGATTAGTCATGATCTGCCCAATGCACAGTCACCAGGATGGAAAGAAGCAGCATGAGACTCACAGAAAATACAGTTAATTTGACAACAGCAATATCATCACATGACTGCCTTTTAACAGGTAGCTCTTTCAGTACTTGTTAGTAGTTTCCTTATCAGCATGAAATGACACACACACACACACACACACAAATATATAAAGACAATGTTATGTAATTCATAAATCACATGCTGTTTCTATAGAGAATTTGTATTATACTCAATAGAATTAAAGACTTGAGACAGAATTCTTACCGTCTTTATTGGAAAAAATCAATATAGCATACTCTTCAAACTTTGTTTTCTCACCTATTGTATGATACTAAGGTTTGAATGAAACTAAGTTTTAAGAGTTTTAAATTTAAGTAGTGATGTACTTTAAAAAATAACTTCAGTTAACATCAGAATTTTAATTAGCAGTTTCTGCCACTCACTTTTATTAATAAGGTAATTACAACAACCACACTTGCTACTATGAAATGTTTTTCTAAATTTCTCCATTGAATTCAGAATACTTGGAATTCCGCTGATAAAATGTTGGTACAGATATTTTATGACACTTAATACATTAATATTATTAGCATAATTTAAGATTTAAATCTCCTGCACTTTTGCTGCATTTTGGTATGGTGGTTATTAAAGTTTTCATATTACAACAACTCTTACATATTTAGTTATTACAATATAGATGTAGAGAAAGAAGTGAAATTGTCCAAAAACATTCTTCTTGTAACACTTCTGAGAAAAAAATTTTACTAAAACACATAATAAAAAATGTAGTCTGCTGCTTTCTTATAACACTTTAATCTTCATTTAAGATTTGTCTAGGTCCAAAAAATTTAAGTCCTAACTTAGTAGTTTATCTGGTTTGAGTATATATAATATTAACTGATTACGATCTGGGCAAGAATATTGACATCTACTGTAATCCTCTTCAATCATCATCCCCAACCAGGCCTTTCTACTGTTTTATAAAAGCAGGAAAGTATTCTTCTCCACTAATTGTGCCTGCCAAGTAAGAAGTCGGCACACACATCAGCAGCTGTAGATAAGATCCATAGGAATCCAGGTCTAAATTACTGTAACTCTGCAAACAATAAATCTAGCAGTGAAGATTTTCCTCTTATTTTTAGTAAAGAAGTAGCATGGAAGATTTTCCTAAGTAGTATGAAAAATGGTCTTGATATAGAAGCTAACTTTATTATTTTTAGAGGCTCAGTAGTTAAAATTAATGGAAGCCTTTGTTTATTTGTAATTTAATCTGCTTTTAAATACTTACAGTGAAAAATACGGAAATCAATGTATGGATGAGAACCTCTTCTCTCTGTTTCAAATCCTGCCCGACTTCTTACTCGCACATCTCCTAGAAACAGGGTCAAGAGTGAAATAAAAGTGTGGAAGAGTGGCAGAGATAAAATGCAAATGAACACAGCCTGGAGGGGTAAAGATTCACGTACTTAATGGAGGAGGAATATTCAAACAATAGGCCTATTTCAATGCTTTTCAGTTTAAAGGTGAAATTCAAAACAAAGTTTGAAGACTCGTCAAACATGCAATCGCATGCTTTCTTGTCAAAATCTCTCCTGCCTAAGCATACGTTGCCAGAAGCATGTGATAAGCATTCAGATGAGATTAGGAACAGCTTGCTACACCATGTATGGTAGAAATGCACCTTAATATGACAGGAAACAAGAACATTACAGGTTGGTTTGTTCTTCAGTAACACACACAAAACAATAACATTTTGTATAGTACAAAAAGATTCAGCTTCTAGAAATGGTAGCTTTTAGCAAATAAGCTAGGTACAATATGGTTTTATATTACAAAATAGAATACTTTCCCACTAGCATTTACTTACTTGTGCTCAGCTGTTTGAATATTACACAAGAGCCTATTAAAATACCAAAACTCAGTATTAAAAATTTATCAAACTACTTTGCACTGCAATTAGTTTCAACCTGAATCTTTTAGCATGCTAGTTGATTTCTACATATGCATTTTACCAACTGAAAGCTGATCAGTATTCTTTTGTTAGGTATTTGTAGTTCACCTGCATTAAAAGCTTTCACTTAAAATCCTTTAGCTATTACAAATTTGGGCAAATCTTTGAGGATCAAAAGCAGCAATGTTTCCCTCCTGAAATCGTACCAAAAATGTGAGACTTAAGATGGGAAAACATTCTGGTTTCTAATTATGAAAGCCCTTGAAAGTGCAGGGCATACAGGCATAGCAATTTTCACATAACTCAAAATGAAGTATTTAACACAAGGAACTAAAGACTAATAAGAGCAAAATAAAAATATAGCTATTTAATTTCCAGCAACTGACAGTATTCTAACATCTTGAGAGTGCTTTTTCCTTTTCATCTCCAACCTGCTAGTTTGTAACACTGAAGCAGGCAACTTAAGTCAGAAAATAGCTGAAGATACTGACTAAAAATTCAGGAATATACTTTTAATATTTAATAGGTATCTCTCTAGAGATATGCATCTATAAACACTGACACATCTATAGTAACACACTTTATATGAATGTTATCTTGTGAGGCGTGCTGGAAGGACCACAAAAAGATAAGTAGACTCACGGCTCCCTAGATAATGAGTCTAAAGTTTGCATATCAGTAAAAACATACCAAATACATGTGGTTTTTAGTTATTACTCCTTTTGGTTTTATGTAACTGAAAGCCTTAACAGGGCTGCAAAGGAAAGGAACGCAATTACTGCCTGTAAATATTTTTCAAACCACTGACAATATATTATTTATAAAGGTTTCAACCACTGATCTGAGCAGAGGGCAAGAGGCTTGTCCTGTTCCCAGCAATACAGAGGCAGCAATTTGTAGAACTCTTCTGTTAGGCACAAGCAACTGGTGAATTTTATTTATAGAATAAGTGAATAGAATGGAAAAAGGGAGAAAATATTGGAAAAGAAGAGGCATTAGTAGCAGTGTATGAAAATATCAGTTTACACAGTGGAAGATGCAACGATGATTACCTTTCACTCATTTATCTGGGAAATCAGTCATAGCTACAGCTGTGTGAATGAGTTCACCAGCTGAATTAAAAGAGAAATAAGAGGTTTTTTAGTTGACTTTTTTTTTTAACAGAAAAGGTGAAATAACTTTGTGAATTCTATTTCATTTTCAAGGCAGTCTTAATTTTCAAAATTTACCAACCACAACATGAATCACCAGTTTCAGTCAGTGTACAACTAGGTTTTCGTGAACAATTTACTTGTTCAAATTATCAAGAAGAGGAAAAGTTCACAGAAAAACACCTGAAGACTAAAATGGAATTCTGCAAATAACAAAACAAGCACATTCATCTGATAAACAACATCCAGAAAATTCCTCTGCTATTTTTATTTATTTACCAGTACCTCATCTAAAAGCACAGAAAGAATAACAGTTCTCTGTTGCCCTTGAAATTCCCCCAGTGTTGTGGATTTTGAGTAAGAAAAACTGTTTACAACCGAAATGTGTAAGTGCATGTGACTACATTGCTTTTAACAGTAATTATTAAAACACGTATAACAGGAACAGTTAGCCAAAATAAGAAATTATTTATACTAAAAATGCACATGGCAAACTATTAAAGAGCTGGCTGCAATAAAATAGAGGTAAAATGGGGCATTTACTTGCATACATATGAATTGAGAAATTCTCAGCAAAGAAAGCATAATATTTCCATTAAATAGTTGCTAAACAAAATTCTCTCTCCCTGATCATAGTAGCAGCAGAGGATATTTTGTTAAAAATCAAGATCTCAACAATGGATGGTTTTATTTAGAATACATTTGGATTTATTCTGGAAAAAGGTATCACTTCTACAGGACTGGAATTACCAGAGTAAGCAAAGTAGGAATTCCTACTGGGCCAAAATGAAGACAGAAGAGCTGTCTCCATTATCATTGTACAGAACTACTGCATTTTTCAAGATTTCAGACAACAAATGTGTTTGGAAAAACTGGTACGGGTGGAATTTGTAGATAACATATATCCATCTGAAACTTCTGTGCATACAGAAGCATAAAAAGGAATAGCATCAAACTGGCCACACATTATGAGATGTGCTGTTAGCACTGTGAGTCTACTCTCTACTGCATGTGTACAGTTAGTCCCAAACCATCCAGAAATACTGGATCATCATTATGCATTCACTGGGTAGTTAATCTAAGCTGCAAAGATCAATAAATTTCAAATGCACCCACTTCATTGTGCTTGCACATAACATAACATATTTGCATCAATTTGCTTGGGAAATCCTGCACAATTTTTTTTAACCCTATGACTCTGAAATTATACAAGTTTTAATTTAAGGAAGTGACTTTCTATATTTATCATCATAGAAAGGCACAAGACATTTCAGATTTAAGATTACTTTTATCAGACAAAAGGACACTGTTAACAGAACTCCTTCAAACAGCAACCGAAGTCCAGCATCAGAGCCAGCCATTATTACAGCAGCTGAAAGAATTAAAATTCAGAACTTAACCTCGTAAGTCCTTTTGTAGTTTTTGTTTATTTACCCCTTTTAAAAATATCAAAGCGGTCACAAAATCTTTTGAAACCATCAGATTGCATCATTTGCTTATAGGTAAATTTCCTTGGTAGCAAGCTGACAGTTTTCATCTTAAATGTGTCTCTTCTTTAGCCACTCTGAAGAGAGTCCTGTTTCCTTAGGGAACACATACAAGTCCAGCATCTTAATGACAGTGGACTTCCAGGAACAATTTTTTTCTTCTTTGAGAGCTGAATCCAAAGAATCAAGAGTAATGTTTAAAAAATGGAAATCTTTCCTTTCAAAATCTGATTTTGTGCACAAACACGGAAAAGTACTTGTATTAAATGAGAATTTTTTCCAGAATATTTCTAGGTGAACAGGATTGCTTGCATTTTTAAGACAAAGGCCATACAGGCAGAAACTCAACTGCCGACTGAATAAACAGTGGCAGAAGGAATGTACGAGGGAGGTTTGCAGCTACAGCTGAAAAAGGAAAAGGAATTCAAGCTGCAACAAAACTTACCTGAAGACAGACCCTTTAGTTCCTACCCCTCTCTCAGACTCCTGCTCACACGGCAAGGACAGCTCAGATACTTACGAGGCAGCTGAAATGCCACAGCTGACGTCCCTGTGTGTGAGGTTTACGCGCGCTGCCCCACTGCTCCAGTGTGGCACAGTCACAGCGCAGCAGCTGCTCGAGGGGCTGTGGCCTTCTGGAGCAGGGGCAGCAATCTCAGAGATCCCGGAGGACAGCTGGGAGCAGAAATTATGACAGACACCTCAGGGTAAACCACCCAACTCAAAGCCATGAGGTTGTGACGAGCAGGATTTCCAGAAAGAATTACTAGCTTCATAGATTAAAGTTCCTATTAAATTTTTTGGAGAAACAGATGACAGGTCAGCTGAATACGCCAGAATTAAAGCAAAAGGAATACAACATAACTGCTACTGGAGAAGAGCGTGCACCTGCACTGACTCCTATTTGAAGTAATCAAGACTTGGAAAGGAGGACAAAATGCTCCCGTTTCAGTTGAGAGGTGCATGCTCACCAACACAAGCAGAC